>NW_026263652.1:0-26502 GCF_009650485.2 Drosophila albomicans
CGCTGAAATAAAAAAAGTTAAAAAACAACTGACAACTAAAACAGGTGACTGCTGGCGCGGGAAGCCTACCGCCATTATAAACAACAAACATTGACTCTGCGTGGGGAAATATACCCTGGTCCCTTACGCGCGGAGTAAATTTTCGGTAACAAGTCATTGTAAGTGGAGTTCTTTACAAAGGTTTATTAAGTCTGTCTTAGCAATTAATTTAATCGAAAAGGTTTATAACTGCTTCATTAAATTTTTGCTTGCACTTAGAATAAAAAGAAAAAAAAAAAATACATTTTTAATGTAAGAACTGTGTTTATTTCTTTTTGCCAGTTTGTTTACGAAAAAAATGTTGTTAGCTTTGCTATCATTCGTATGTCGACCGCGTTGAATTTTGTTTTTGTTGTTTTTGGCGCTCGCTCGCCTACTTCATGAGTTTTTGGGTTGTTTTCTTTTCCGTACGCATTCAACGTTACGGTAGGCCGATGAGCTCGGCCGTTTTCAAGCTACAGAATCCCCTTCAAGCAACATTGCTTTTCCGATTCAGAGTTCAGACTCTGCAATAGTCATACGTTAGAGTCTTAGGAACAGGAACTTGTGAGAAAGAGGCAATACGTATTCTTGTGCTTGTCTTCACCCAAAACATGGACCCATTTTGAACAACTTAGATTGTGGTTGAGTAGGATTTCGCATACTGCTTTTAAGCTTGATGATGTCTGTGCCTTCACAACGTTGGCATGTCAAGCATTAATTCAGAGAATTTAAGATTTTGTCACAAATCTCAAGTAGCTCAGTTCAGATATTACAAGTAACTGCCTGTATGTTGAAGAGATACTATTAGGCTCGTTGAGATAAGAAGGCTGACATACGTTGTGGGATCGTATTGCGGCCAACGGATGCTCGTCAAATGTCCTGTCAAGATGTTTACTAGGGGCCTCAATGAGTCGTTATGTTCTCTTGGAGACATATCGGCGGCGTAGCCGCCTACGAAATTGTTTCAAGGCCATATAGATGGTAGCTCTGCGCCATTATCGAGGCAGTAATAATATAATTAGAAGTAAAATTCCGAGGGCTCTCTGCGTGATGCAGTTCTATAGGCGCTCTTTTCGTACAGTTTTTTGAACGTTAGGCATCACGGAAATGCCTCGACTGTCACATACAGCTGAACAAGCGCACCAATGGAAGTGTTATTGGAGAACAGCAGAGCTTGGTCACATTGAGGGCGAGGCTGCAACAATGATCCACTTGCAGTTCGAATATTATGGACGAGGTAGGAAAGGAGAGCTCACGACTGTTGATTAAAAAAACGTCACAGAGCGAGTAGCCACTAGCTGGAGGGCTTAACGTCGAAAATGTCCCTGCGACGTGCGTTGCGAAGTTTCTGTTGTTCCTGGAATTATAACCGCAACCTCAACAGATGTTACTGTTTTGCTGCGAACCCTAATGAAAGCCCTAAACCAACGGCTTTAGCCTCGCAAGAAATTGGAATCAAATCTACGAATGGCTAGTCTGTTTTTCGGTGAGGCGGGTCTATCTTTCGCTAAAAGTTTAGTAAGAAAAAGCCCATCAAATGCGGAAACAGAGACAAGGGAAAGACCCAAAAGTCAAACCGAAGCAGTCCAAGTCCCCACACTTTAAGCAATCAGCAGGGTAGCAAGCGAAAATGATCCAGGCACAGAGCATGCCAAATATGCTCAGCAACACGACCGGAGCCAAATGATACGTAGACCCATCTCTTCGGTGCCAAATTTCGTCTATACATTAGGCGTTTCAAGGCCGAGCCCTCGGGGTAATGACTATACCCAAAACCAGAATACGTTCGACTTCTCAGCGCACGTCTGGAGCAAGATCAGCCGACAAAAGTTGAATCATAACAATCACGCCGTGACACACCTCAGCTGCACAAGCATTTCCGTCTTACCAACGAGGCAGCCACGTCGGAGCCGTCAGCAATTATAGACAGCGCCGCAGACTTCACGACCACCGAGCCGGTCATTTAGGGGCGAGTCCCTGCTACGTTCATATTCAACGCACGAGTACGCAGGAGTCAGCACAACACATTTTTATCGAGCAGGGGCTGCAAAAGAGCGTACATAAAGCCACTACTCAGATCAGCACTAAAAACATCTACACCCACCTGTCGATAGCCATTCTCGATTCATTCAATCACATGGCTCAAACCAAATAACTAAATGTATTACAGAAAATACTTCGGCCGCTACCCGCCTCATTTCTTTTTACTAAAACAATCTTCGACGTTCGAGCATTATAAGGCATACCATCACTAGCTCAAGCGGGAGGTCCGATTGTGCTTAAAAGACAACATTAAGGAATTGGCTTCAAATCCGAGACCTCTCCAATATCTAATAAGACGCGTAAGCGTTAACCTCACGACAGCAGCAGATATAGATCCCACCGTCTTAAGAGCGTCAGCACTTCGCATGTATTCAGGGTCAATGCTTGCAAGACCGCAGACGAAGCATTACGTCACACCTTTACGGATTGTAGCCATACGAACGGAGGACGAGGAAACCTATACATTTACTAAGCCTATACCTTACCCTATGGTGTGGCCGATTTCGTCGATTCAAGAAGTAAAAAACCATCCTTAAAAGACAAAATCAATACAAAAATCCAAATCACCGTAATAATAACACCAACTTGGGTCGTTGACAAAAAAGGTGTAGACAAAAGGGTAAAACAAGAAAAAACGCATGGTAATTAGATTTCAGAAAAATTGGAACTCAAAACCCATGCAGATAAATACCCAAACTGCCAAACATATCAATGATTAATTGGCGAACCTCAGGACAAGCGAACTATTCACGACACTAGACTGAAGTCAGGCTACCACCAGATATCTGCGGAGACGTGGAATCGACGAGAAGACCTTCGTTTTCTGTAAACTGGAGGCAAGTACGAAGTTTTGGTGGCTCCGTTCGGTCTAAAAGAACGCGGGGAGCATCTTCCAAAGAGCCATCGACGATGTGCTCCCGTGAAGAGATTGGCAAAAGACATTGCTACGTCTACGTAGATGAGTCATACATCTCTCAAAAAACTAAAGCGATCATGTCAAACACGTTGACGTGATTTTGAAAAGGTTAATGAATGCAACATGAGGGTTGCTAAAGAGAAAAATCTAAGTTTTTCAACCAAACAAGCGTAGAGATACGTTGGTTTTAATAGTCACCGATCAGGAGCTGACTGACCCCGAGAAAAGTAAGGGCCATCCCAGCATTACGCCTGAGCCGAAAAACCTGTACGAGGTAATAGATCCTTCTTAGGTTTGGCCAGCTACTATAGTGCTTCGTAAAGAACTTGCTGCCCATCGCAAAGGCCGGTGTCCGACATCTTAAAAGGTGAAAACGGCACAGTCAGCAAGTATACAAATCAAGAATATTCCTGTGTTCTTCAATGAAAAACAGCGCAACGCTTTTGAAACTGAGAAATATCTGGCGTCGAAGAGGTCATGCTAATGTACCCCGATTACAAACAGCAATTCGATCTGACCACCGACGCCTCGGCATACCGGTATTGGGGGCAGTCCTAATCACAGGGAAGGGCCGTCCAATCACAATGATTTCTAGAACTCTCAAAGACAGAGAGCGAACTACGCTACTAACGGAGCGTGAACTCCTAGCAATTGTATGGGCCGTTAGCACCAAGCTTCGTTCAATACATTTACGGAGCAAGAGAAATCAAAATATCTTCACAGAAACCACACACCTCCTGACCTTTTGCAGTTTCCGAGCGGTAACCCCAATGCAAAGGAGTAAAGGGTTGGAAAAGCCCGGATCGAACGAGACAGGCGCCGATTATCATACAAACCGGGAAAGAAAAACACGTTGCTGATGCATTGTCACGGGCAAAAACGTGAATTCCTTGTAGACACACTCCAAGCCTGATGTGCTACGGATACATAGGAAGCTTCGCGCCAGCTTACACCATTGAGACCACCGAAAGCCAATAAATTGCTTTAGATCCGATCGGGATTGAGGAGGCAGGTACCCTTTAACTAGGAGAGTCATATTGTTCCGAGACAAAAAACCGGCATACCTCATTTTCGTTGACAGGGAAGGATCTTTATTTGAGGGAAATTTATAGGGTTGCGTACCCCAGTGGTCTAACGGGGGACTGGAAGTCAGTTGGCGATCCTCCACACCCTCTGCTCTCAAAGATTCAAGATGAACTGGTTCGAACGTTTCCCGAGGCAATGCTAAATATCATTACATTGATGAAAGTAACGATAGTCGCCGTACATCTTTCGACATTGCAATGAGAGTAGGGAAATCTTGAAGGGCGGTGACGGTATACATAATCGCGGCGCCACATGGGGCTGCACAAGAGAACGTCAAGCAGGTCTTAACAGATTATTATTTTCCCCAAAATGACAAAGCTCGCGAAACGGGAAGATAACATTGAATGTAAGGTGTGTCGCAAAGGAGGTCAAAGTAGTTACAGTCAACAGCCCAAATGAAACAGGAATTAAGGCGAACATCCAATGGCCCTTCACATACGGGTAAGCATGGTTACACATAGACATCTTTTCCACTGATAAAAATTCTTCTCACTTGCGTCGACAATTCATCGCGAGTTCCTGGAGTTCGCCATCTCGTCGAGAAACCATAGAATGATCTGAAGCCAGCATCTTCAATTGATGAATTTCTCCCAAAGGCTCAAGACAACTATCTGTGACATAACCCTCATTGAACTCAGACAGAATCTCAACAATGCGAACCAACAGTTGGAGTCACATTGCGAATGTTCCAGTTGCAGTGTCAGTGTCGAATGGGCAGGTCGAGCGATTTCATAGTACCATATTGCAGAGCTTGCTAGGTGTCTAAAAAATCGACAGGATAATAAGTGACGCATAAAGTCATTTTGTTGGCGGAACGGAGTACACATAAGTCATACACTCTGTTACCAACAGAAGCCGTCGATGTCGTTCAGGCACGTTCAGGAACCGCAAGATTCAGATTCCAAGCAAAAAACGTAAATCGCTCAAACGCGCATCAAGAAGCAAGAGAGAATGCGCTCGCGGCAGGGTTAGACGATATGAGTCCATGGAAAGTTGGCGAGAAAGGTAAGATTACGTCCAACAGAGCGGGGTAAAGACAAGCGACGGGTGGGCAGGTTTGAGTGGCGAAGCGAAAAGGAACGGGTCAGAGGCAGCGGATCCTGGGGACTGCAACGGTCCTAATTAAGGGGAGGGTGGTCCATATAAAAGACAACATAATAATGACCCCTTTCTGTCTCCTTTTTAGCCACTATGGCCATTTCATATTCTGAAGGCCCACTAGGCGAGATATTCTTTTTTGGCCACTCGGAGGCACAGCTAGTATATAGTTAGTAATAGTTGTCAGCACTAGCGCATTTATGTTGTAGTGCCCACCTTTGGATAATTTCTATCAATGCTTCCATTTGGTGCTGAGGATATCTAATTAAAAAAAACTAATAAGTAAAAATCAAAACACACATTTCACCCGTAAGGTTGAAATCATACTTGTCTTTTTCTGTTGTCGCTGGCCTCGGCGCACATCACCGACTACTCGCACGCCAAGTACATCCATCCATAGAGATGGCAAGTCCTGGTTTGTGGAGGTATGCTTATGTAAAACATATCCGGAACCTGTCGGAGTACGAACGAGTTGTAGAAGAAAACAGTCAAGCTCATTGACGTTATTTCACAGTCCTCACTGAAGAAGCTCCTGGTCGTAGATACAGTACACTGCAGGACTTGCTAGAGGCCTTGTACGCACCAACAGGGTCGCGAGAAGCATAGACTTCTAGGGTCCATACTGAAGGTTGTGGCAGGTACACTATGCAGGTGATTTAGAAAAGGACTAAGGTTCACGGAGAATCAACACGAATATTCTTCAACAATAGACAAATAGAAAATAAACACTAGAGTTCAAGACAAATTTATAACTAACCTCCACGGGTCAACAAATTTAAAAAGAATCAAAATTCACACATGCGATACAAGTCACACATGTAGGATCTTGGAGAGTAGGCCTAGAAAATAGAATGTTGTCGATGGGAGTTTGCAGATATAGTATATATGTTGGCTATTTGGTCACTGCTAAAGCTAACATAGTTAGCACCTAACATTTTCGGATCACTAGGTGCGAGACTTTGGAAAAGTCGATTCGGATCTATCTAGAAGAACGCCACCAACACCCGATAGGTGGACAGCTTACGAATGTCAGTCTCCGTCCGTAAGAAGTTCTTCATCACCTGTGCCTAAGTTATGACGCTGACGGCTCAAGGAGCCTCATACTGAAGCGCTCTAACCGTCAACTCATGGCAGGCTTTATGATCATTCCGATAGCGTAAATACCGCAACGGGACAAATTTGTCCTATGTTAAAAATACCTCACCTTCCACCGCAACTGTCGCCCTAAAAACTCATTCTAGAGAATCGCCGGACAACCGTCTAAAAGCCGATTGTGATGGGAGAAACCTCATATCTTCAGAGCTGCACGTCTCGCCGGGCCACATTTTGGGTCGCTTGGCGACAGAGACCTCATGCGCAGAGGAAATACACGCCAGGGGCAAAGGCACATTGCGAGATCCACCTAGCGACCTGGAGGCGAATCACCGAGGTAGACGAAGGATTATCAATAGTCAACGTATAATCAGCAATGATTCAAGTGCGACACGGTAACGGAATAGATGCTAGATTGTAGACACGCACCTCATCAACCTCAACGACAGAGCCAGAATCACGGGATCTATCATCAACCACAAAACAACGCCCAGAGTAGTCCCTGGGAATCGCCAACTTCCCACTCTTGAATATCACCGCCAGCCAAGACTTCTGACTCCCGTATCCTTCACGATAATATGAACGAAACCTGGAGGAAATCGAGAAATTCAGGAAGATCAGAACGCATCGACCTATCAACGTGACGGTTCTCTCGTGGCGGCTGTATGTTCGCCGCCTCATCTGTGTCGCCTACCTGTCGGCACATATCACACCGCGAGAGGTACTGCAAAGCTGCGAGGGACGTCGTTGCGGAGATAGGTCGGCCAGGGCGGCCCTTACCTCGAGAGGGGGAGTGTTAAGACAAACAAACGGTCTGAGTTCGTGACCGAGATCGACACTGGCCAAATAGCTGAATAAGCATTGACGGATGTCGATGCATAGCCGCAACCACGACATATTGCGTGGCCGCTATGAAACGATCTCGTAACATATAGTTATGCGGATTGTCTGTTTGAATTTATGTGTTAGTTCAGTTCTTATCCGAACAGAGTCACATCGGCACGTAATAAACAGTAAATCAAGAATACTCCGCCTTCAAATTTCAATTATTGGATTTCAGGTCTTATTAATATAATCAAAACTCTTGGTTAAAAAGTAAAATCCATTTTTTGATTCAATATTTTGTACACACATGTACATACGAATAATGCAACGAAGACACTCAATAGAGACAATACATCACATATACTGATAATATACTGGGAAGAGGGGGCAGCAGCGGTAGTTAGAATGAGGTGGCAAACGTATGATCGACGCGCGACCGTTAAGAGAAGGATAGCAGTAGTAGCAAGCAGCAAATGTATAGTATTGTAGTAAGGACGTGTGCACCATATACAATACAACAGCATGACATATTTACTCACCTCTCTCAGACTAATCCGAACTCTCTCTCTCGATATTTGGCTCTCTGCATCGATCTTCAATATGTCACATTCTATTGTTATACAGAATACTGAGTTACGCTGTTCAGATCTTTGATGACAGTGAATAAATCCGAGGGCACGTTTGAACTGCATCGAGATTGTATTTATCTGTGTGCGCGGGACTAAACCACATTTTCAGAAGTGGGATCGACAAATCAAAAAAAAAAAAAGAAACACGCTACAATTCGAGAAGTACACCCACGCACAACCTGAAGAAGTGGCTGGACGTGCGCTGCGTTTGCCCAGAACAGCAGTAAGCAGAGTTGACTATCGCTCGATTGCTCGATGCTCGCCTGAGAATGTTTTTCAGAGATGCATCGGGAAGCGACGATTTTCTTAAGCTCTGCAAGTGTTCTGCTGGCCAGGAAAAGTAGGATCGTCCAACAACAATGGCGCTATGAGCAGAATCCAATAATGCTCGCGAAGGTTCTAGCCCAGAAGAGAAGTGTCCACCAGGAATGCTAGACACGATTCAGAAGCTACAGGCGAATTACGATTGAGCAAAGAGGAATTACGAATGCTCAGAACAACAGTTGCGCATTCAATTGTCGTAAAACATAGACAACACAACGGCGCAACACAATTGTCTAGTGTCGCGAATTCAGCGACGGCAACAACAGAAACGGTAAGGGATCGAACATACAACAACGGCGCCACACAGTTTGTGCGCGCAGCTGCACAGCAGTCGGCGCCAGTAGTCGCGAATCTCGGCGACCGCAACACAAGAACAACGGTAACGGACGAAACATACAACAACGCGCCACACACCGTGCTCGATTTGGTGCACAGCTGCGCAACGGTCGCGTCAGAAATCGCAAAGTAGGCGACAACACCGACAACAACAAAAACAGCGTTCTCGTATATCAACTATGGGCAACACTGAAAACGTACGGCAGTGCTAGAAAGAAAAAAGTGAGCTAAAGAATAAAGAAGAAGTGGATCACTGTCTCGCTCGACACTCGCAAAGGAGGTTACGCTGGAGTTCGAGAGGAAGTCATGTGCGGCGCATTTGGGTAGCCAACTCACAAAGCGTTGCAGCCATGTGCAACGTTGAATGAGGATGCGCTTCGTATGCTATTAGCCATAAATAAAAGAAATCTCAGCACTGGCTCATGCAAACCCGACTGCTGCGTCAGCACTTTCCAAACACTGTGCGACCAATTGATATTAGCATTCGGCACTGGAGCTTCGAAGGGCGAGCTACGACGAAAGTTTGAGCACGGTAAATGGCAACAAATGAGCGTTTTAACAGTGTATCTTCGCGAGGAAAAGATCGTTTTAGCGCAAATCGATCAATTGACAACGATAGCTCTTGAACAGATCATACGAAGGAATACGGGGTCGCGAAACTTACGTAACCAAGCCGCCGTAATTCAGAAGATGTCGGAAGATGCCAGTACAAAATAGTTAGACAGCGCCTTTGCGACAGAACTGTCTCCAAGCTACGATGGAAGATGGAGATCGGCACCAGCACGACGCGAGGGAGAAAACAAACAGGCGATGCACAACTGTAATTCAGAGGTCATCCTTTGCCAAGTGAGTGCCGCAAGCCGAAGAGGGAGCCCGGATATGCTATGCGTGCGGAGAGATGAGTTCATTTCAAGCGGAATGCCCAGAAGAAGAAGAAGGGTGTTGGTGTACTCACGTAAACACATCGGGCTCACAACAATTATGTAAGACATTTTAATATGTTATTTTTTCAGCCATACCTAATTTGTTTATTACTGCAGAATGCTCATAGACTCAGGAAGCCCTATTCATTCTGAAGAATCATGCATTTCATTGAATATACATCTGGATAGTAACGCGGTAATAATCTTATGTTGGGAATCAATAAAAGCAAATTAATACATTTGGAATAGTATCCTTGTTTTGTAGAGAAGAAAAATAAAATTTAATTTTGATTTACTAATAGTCGGACGATGAGTCTATGAGTTATGAAAGCAGTGTTAGGTAAGGGACTTCATGCATACATGCGGCAATATCATTTCCAATTAGAGCCTAAAAGATTTCGATGCATAAAAAGAAAGATAACGCAAAGTTTCCGAACAATCACAATGGTTAGTCCAACTGTTAAGATATGAGTGTAGTCTACAGCACTGTTAAAAGCAGAAACTGTTAGATGTCGGTGTTAAGTCAGTCGAAACTTTGAGGGACAGAATGCGACTGTTAAGCAACAACTGTTAGGACACGCACGCCTGTTAACGATAACAGATTGTACGATGAATACAGCTGTTAGGAATGTTTATAGATAAATCACAACTTTAGGAAGATTAATTATGCCAAATCACACTGTTAAGAGAGAACAATGATAGTGAAATCACAAACTGTTAAATCGATATTGACGGCCCAATCACAGCAGTTAGACATCAATTTATTGAGGACGATAATTCAAAATGAAACAGTGTTATGATATTATTTAGCTGAAGCAGAATCGTAAACAAGGCATCCAGGAGTCTCTACGGATAAGAAATAGTATAAGGCAGCGAAAAGACTTTTCACACAGAAACAGGCGTAAAATATAATTAGACACTAAGGGATTGCGATAAACTGCAGCATAAAACAATGTGATGGGCCGGAATTGGTAGATAGTTTTGACAAAGACATGTCAGTATTTCAGAGATTGTAGAAGATCAAGACAAGTTATAATTATGGAGAGATATAGATTTTAAGACACGTTGTCAATTTGGTAAAGATGTTCGAGGACACATATGTAAAAACTAAAAGGCCAGATGTTCGCATAACTTAGGATGCGAAATGAAATATTGTTAAGCGATGATAAGCCTTTCAGTTTGTCGCGCCAGGACGACATTTCATTACCACTGAAAAAGAACTACTTCTCAAGATGTTAGAATGAGTATACTAGAAAATGATATAATAAGACGAGTGACTCACAGTTTGCCTCGCCAAATGTGGTATTAGTTAAAAAGAAGACAAGGAGATATTACGTTATGTGTGATTATTTCGGAAACTAACAAAGTACTAATAAAGGACAACTATCACCTACCTTTAATTGATGACTTGCTAGACAAATTAGTAACAAAGCAATCTTCACAAAGTTAGATTTAAAAATGGTTACTTCCATGTTACGTGGAAGAAACGTCAATTAAATACACATACATTTGTCACTCCGTTAGGACAATTTAATATATAAAGGATGCCCATACGAGGATTAAAAACGCGCTTCAGCAGTGTTTCAAGTATATATGATAATTTTGCGATGACGCTAACAGGCAGATAAAGTAATATATATATGGATGACATCATGATTGCGAGCAAAAATATGGAAGAGCTTTAGATAACGTTGGCAAGAAGTGGTACATAGGATAGACCTGGTTTTGCTAGTAAACTAGGCTGTAGAATTAAGGATAGATAAATGCGAAATTTAAGTCAAGCATAAAATATCTAGTATTTTTGATGAACAAAGGAAGGTATGTTCAGGCGCCGCATGAGAAAGGGTAGTTAGGAGCAGTAAAAAATTCCCGATCCAGACAAGTTCATGTAATAATGTTGGTATGTTAAATCTGCTCACGCAGATCCTTTTACCTCGTACCAATCGATATCTGCTCACACCGATATATCGATGTCCGTTCACATCTTTCAGGCCACGACTCATCGTCCTTCCACTTAATCATTCCGGCCACCATACCCTGATTCAGTCATCAGCCTCTGATGACCAGGCTTCCTTCTTCGTTGACCTAGCATATAACGCCATATGCTGTCAATTGTTGTCGACGCTTGTAGCGGTATTAGTTTTATAGGCCCTTCTTGTGTGTACCAAACTTTACGCACCATATCGCCCCTGCTAACGGGCTTTATTTTCGTCGACTCATAATGGTCCCAGTATTGCGCTAGCTGCTTCCTACCAGCCACGACTGTGCGTACGGCGAATGGCAACGAGATCTATACAAGCTTATAGCCATGTCGTTTCCTGTTTTTATAGAACGCCGCTTTTTTTGTAGTTACCTGTGCCAGCTGTATTTCATCTTTCGCTTCTTGCCAAGAGTCTCCGTCGACTCCTCGTCGAAAACTACGTTCTGTACATCGTCACTCAGCATCTTAGATTCTGCACATCGGTCAATTCATTTCTTCTCATCGTTAACGCCAACATACAGCATCGAATCGGTGGCGCTGTCTCGACTGTGTGGTGGTAACCATTGATGACCGCTGCACCTTTGGTCAAACTACATTTTGTCGGCTATCTGCGACAGACTTTGAGATTATGGCCAAATTGGGAGCGATTACCGCGTCGATGTGGCTCGTATTCTTTGGGACTCAAACCGTAGATACCGGGGGTGCTACCGAAATGTGTGTCGATTCCATCTCTCCTTTACATCGACCAATGCCAGCTGAGTAAATGCCCGATCCACGACCGCTATGATTCGGCAAGGATCTTCCGAAACGTCGGACGCATTCCTGCAGGCTTCTGCCGTGACTTCCTCACTGGCTCGTGTTTTTAGTTGCTATACTACCTAGACAAATTCTTGTGAAAGGCGACCAAATTGCAAAAATTGTGTTTATACTCGCTTGGTCGTTGCATCCATTACCCAGATGGTCAAATGTACGGTTAAACAACGGTTCCGCTCCTTTGTCGATCTATAAAGAAATCCCTGCTTCTTGCCTAATTTTTTGTTTGTAATGATGCATTTGACGAGTTACTGTATGACCTTGGATACTTTCCCTCCAATAATGTGGTCCAATAGTTTTTTGTTGTATGGAATGCAAGTCTTGTCTGGTAACCGAAATGGCCAGCTTGTGTGCTTCTGTTATGATCTCGCTTTCCGATAACTTTTGGACCCCGCACATCCGTTCCTTCGCAGCTTTGGTACAATAGGCATCCCTTAATTTTGAGTCTTAATATGGGCGGTCTGGAAAGATCTCCAAAATCGCTTTTACCAATGGATCACCTTCCTGTGCTTTTTCAGTCTGGCAGAAATTTAGTCGACAATAACCATATTTGGGGTGGGTATGCGACTTAAACAATCGACGTGTTTCAAAATCGATTTCCAGGCCAATGTCTAACTCGAAATCGAACTGCTCCATGTACACCACCCATTCTGGGGGCCAGCGTCGGCGAGCACATTTCCTGCTTCTTGCTTGAAGGCGGCAGATCGATAATCAACTTGATGAAACTACCCAAACAGGTACTGGCGAAACTTTTACCAAGCGGCAATCAACGGCCTTTGCCTCGACAATATTAACGTGCTTTCTCGACTCGGCTTCTGTAGTCCCTTATCTACTCCATAGCAGACATGATACATCGTTGATCATTCGTACGCACTGCAGCAATAGTGGCACCAAAAAACCCATCTTTCGAGCATCTGTGTGGAAGCTCTGTGCTGGCATCTCTATCATAGACTTCTTAAATACTGGCTCCGAGTTAGTGCGTCCTTCAACCTTTCAACGCGACTGTAACTCAGCCACACAGATCCCATCGGAAACTCTCATGCCTTCCGAAACAGATCTGTTAACGGCTTTCTTGCTATCTACGAAATATCGGCTCGTAATGAACTTCCAAAAAATCCAGTGAGACGCCTAAGAAAAACTGCAGGCTTAATATTCTGTGGGCTGGAAATTTTCCGGGATAGGCTTTCGTCTTCTTCTATTCCGGCTTGATTTTTTCCCTGTCTTCAAATTATATGGCCGAGACAATGGATTTTTCGGTCTGGAGAAAATGAACACTTTTTTCGCATTTAATGATTTTCAGCCGCAAACTCTCTGACTTTGCTGTAAAACACGCGCTCCATTTTCCTCGGCATTCGTCTGCTGTGACTGCATGTATGATTATGACATCTAAAATTTCTAAAACATCTTCGTTTATCAGCTTTTCGAAAACCGGGTTGAAATCGAAAAAATCCGCTGGCGATTAACGAATCCAAATGGTGCTTGGTTGAACTCAGAAAAGGCTTCCTTCGTCATAAAAGCTGTGAACCTTTGCCGTTTTCGTTCCACCGACACGGTGAAAACCCATTTCCAAAATCCATAACGGTGAAAAACTTGGCCTTCTGCAATTTCCTCACAACACGTCGTCAATCACTCGTACTGGACGAGCAGTCTTTGAGACCATCTTTGTTTAACTGGCGATAGTGACGACAAATGCGGTGCTTCCATCTCTTCTTTTGACAACAACTAGGCGCTGAGAAAATTTAGATGTGACTGTTCAGATATTACGCCTGATCAGCCCTCGTTGATTTGATGTTTACCCGCTTCAGCTTCGCTAACAGCAATTCGACTGCAGGTGCCTGCCGCAGGGCACAATGTGGCAATCCGGCACGATTTAGTTGCAATTGAGGATCACATCAGCTGTTTTCTCTTCATCGCATTGGATTGCCAATCACATACTGTTTCCACTGACTCTTTTCATTTGCGGAGAGGTTCAATCATCATTGTTGGTTCTCTAAATTAATTGAGCACATACTTAGACTGATTGAAATCTACCAGTTATCTACGCCAAGCAGGCGGGAAAACTCGTAACCCGGCTGTGTCATCGTGCACTCCGAAACTTGCCACGACAAGTATCGTATCCCAACAAGTAAACGCAATCACACGGCGATGGAATCTTCCGGAACAACTAGGAACCTGTGTGTCAGCTGCATTCCGTCGATCTTACACCTTTGCATTGATTGACCCCAGAGGGCGAGTCATATCCTCTTCCCAAGACCTCGTAGTGTTGAAACGCTCATGGCATCGTAATTCTGACGCCAGCTACTTATTGACCATTGCCTCATTTATTATTGAGACGATCAGCTCCAGTATCCCCTAGCGCCTCTACCCAAACAACACAACGTCAGCGATATCGCAGCTTTTTAGTCGACGAATCCTCGTAAGACAACTCTCATGTTAGGTGCAGCTTGCAGTTTTCTTTGGACATGATGCCCCGTTTTCGTTGCACACCCGAAAACCTTAACCTCACTCTGACATCTTTCGAAGGTGGCGATTGCCACAGTTAAACCAATGCTGCTTCTTCTCAGTTTGGCTGTCGCCTGTATTTCTTTTTTGCTTGGTAAGTTTTGTCGTTTCTCTCTTCTTTCTCATTCGTTTGGCTTACTTCTCGAATAGACTTCATCACTTCTTCTCTCAATCTTTAAAGATAACATGCGTACAAAGTGAATTTAAACGTCGCTTTTGAGACTTCAAACCATCCACCAACTTATTTATCACTGATCTGTATGTCTATAACTCCACGCAGCAGGCACTACATTTCATTTGCACGGCACGGCAATCGCGAAAACTTCGCTCTTGTGTTCACACGCCTCAGCTAATTCTTATAATTATTCGGCGCTGACACATTTCCCTACAAATTACCCTTCAATCAACTCTTGTCGCATGCTAATTATATTCGGAAACACCGCAGTTGACTCCAAAATAGTCGCTAGTATGAGTCATCTTGGGCGCGGCTTCGAACATATCTTCTGTGCTTATCACTGAGTCGGTATGCGTCTGCGTTCAAGTCAAAGTTGAAACCAATTGCCACTTGTCATACTATTATCCTCAAACTGGGTATATTTTTGCAAAATTTCCAACTACCACAGCTTCTTTTGTATTTCGTCAGCTCGGATTTTCAGCGTTACAAAGTGGTAACTAGCTAGCTCAAGCATTCTATTACTTTTTCGGTCATTAACTCATTTCTGCATGTGCTGTTTTGCCTCCTCTTTCTTCTCAAGCTTTATTCTCAGCATGCATCCTTTACGGTGTTGCTTTTCCCAGCTCCTTCTTTTGCTTCAGCTCATCCTCCTGGCGCGTCGCAGCGAGTATTGTTGTCTCGCTGCACTACTTGGTGCTTTTGTCCTCTGTCTTTTTCGATTTGTTCGACTCCATATAACACACAACAGCTCTAACGGTGCTTTTTCGCAGAATTTCCAACGCTTGCAATTCACTTTAGGCTTTTCAATTATGTTGTAATTTTTGATCGAGCTTATATACTGTTTGTATTTTTGGACCGAGCCTTCTTAATTCTGTTGTATTTTGGACGAGCCCCAAAATATAAGGCCTAGTTGGCCTTAGTTTATTTTTGTTCTATATCTGTGTTTAATATAAGTTTAAGATAATTAGTCTTAAGCTAAATTGATTAATTGATAAATTTTTATACACGCTGAGCACTACAAACACGTCACCGCTTTTACTGCTTTTCTGCGCTGATCCGGTATTCTGCTCGACTACTGGCTGTCCTCTCCGTACCTGCTTGTTCTCTCCTGTCGATCCGATTTCTGCTCACCGCACTCATAATTTTACGTCGACCACGTACCGATATCTGCTCAAACACTCCAGATATAATCGATGGTCACGTCAGGCACCGACCATGCGCCCTTTACATCTTAACATACATACACATTACATGTGTTATCATGGGAGAAGAGGGGACGCAGGCAGCGGTAGGTAGGAATGAGGTGCCAACGTATGATCGGCCGCGCGACCGTTAAAAGAGAAGGATAGCAGTAGTAACAAAAAGCAAGCAGCATGTATGTGTGTGTATGTATGTATCCTAGAATGTACTGTATACTGTATAGGGCAACAAGCAACGGCGCAAAACAATATATTTACTATGGACAATTAAATTACCCGCTGATAGCGAAAATATATATTGTAACATATAATAAATATGATTTGGCCGGAATTGCGGACGTAGAAAATTTTTTGTGCCGACAATCGCGGCGTTAATATTATTTAATTTGAATTTCAGGTGAAGAGTTTTTATTTTGTTAGTCGACGGCACGAACTTTCGTTGCGATGTAATATCGCCAACTCGTATTGCTATTTTTGTTGTTGTTGTTGTTGTTTGTTGTTGCTGCTGCTGCCGCTATGCACATATTAAACGCGCCGAGGCAAATACTATTTCCGCCAAATATTTTACATTTTAATAAATATGTATAATTCAAGAAAACAAATATAACTAATTGGGTATGTATATCATAGTAAGTAACGTATGTCGCGTATCGTAACTACCAGAGAACGAGGCGTATACGTTAACAGACACCAACATTATCGAAACCCAAACATACAAAATCCCACAAGTCCAAAAGCAGATCACGTCTGACCACTTTCTGCACGCGTGCCTCCACATTCCAAAGAAGACCCAAGCAAGTTGCCACTACCTCCGCGCGCATGCGGTGCAAGCTTCGCAAGAAATAGAAGCGTTGCACCCAATTCACCAACCAAAGGCAGCGCTGTCAACGCCGCTGGCTGACTCGCAGCTTTATATAGGGCTAGCTTTACGAATTAGTCTTTAGTCTTTAATTCAATTATCAATAAAGAAACGTTCCATCGCATCGTAATGAATATATTTTTGTTATATTTTTAATAACTACATTAACTGGCGCCCCGAGAGGGACCGGAAAAGTTCGCTAGTATCGATAGTGCAAAACCGTATCTTAAAGTGCCCAGAAGACATTTTCGTAAAAATCGCGTTACGATAGAGGCAAAACATTTCTAAGTGCCGTGAAACGAAATAGTGGCATCGAACAAGCAAAACAGTTTCTAAGTGCGCGCTTCACAACCAAGTTATCATCCAATAAGGCATCGTGATCATCAAATCATGGGAAACCAACTAAAAATAGCAAAAGGACGTTAACTCGACCAGTGCGAACCAAGCAATTAAAATTATGCCAAAAACTTCGCGACTATTTAAAATTAAGTCAGTTTGAAGCAACACGTCAAACAATCTCGGGCAATTCAAGTAGCCAACATAAACACTGTACCAGCCATTAAGTTAGGGCTAGCTGTAACAGTGAGCGTTGTGAGAACTGCATCGTGGAACCACATTTCACTGCAAAGATACGTTTCTCAGAATACTCTCCAGGCGGTTACGGATCACGGAGCCGCCAGTAAGCAGCTGAAAAGGACACCAACCCCCGTCCCTCAGGAAAGGTGGGCCACATCATTGCTAATGTAAGCTAGCATAAAACGAAATTTTAACAAAAGAAGAAAACAAAACGGAAATTAAAAAAACATAAAGAAAGTGTAAAAATACAACGATCCAAGGATCATATAGATAACAAATCGCAAGCAATGAATAAAACTAAATAGCGAAAGACCAAATTAATAAAAAAAATATATAAGAAAAGAACAAATCATTGCAAGGTAAACAAGACTCAAAAGAGTCCAATAGTAAAAAGTAAATAACATAAATAAGTGTAAACGGAAATCAAAACAAAGATCACACGGTGATTAACTTATTCCAACTTTGCGATTCCAGGGACCCTCCACATGTAGAAAGGAAAAACCAAATCCACTGGTACTGAACTTATAAATATAACACAAAAAAAAAAACCAATAAAAAAAGGAAAAAATATAGGCGTTAAATTATCTTTATCGCTTATGGCCATCGTCATAACTTAATTCGACCCCCCTATAGACTCCTGAGAAATAGAAACAAAGTGAACGAAGCACACACAACGCTTCATTGAGAGACAAAAATAGCGCATTTAGAACACCCAAACAGCCACCATGACGAGACTACAGACGCCCAGCCCTCAACAGCGCCTATAAGGAAATATATAGCCTGTAGAAGAAATTTCTAAGTCTCCCAGATCATGTATCGCGCCAGAACATCAAAGAATTTATGAACAGATCTTCGACAGCACGTACCCGACATAGCAAAAGGTTTGCGTGAGTTTAGTGCGAACCGAGAATTTCAGCTATCATGGAAAAAAAGTGAGCTAGAGCGCTGTTTTCAAGACATATAACTCATACCAAGGTAGCCACATTCATAATATCTTGCACACGCATTCCGAACAAGATCAACGAAAAGTGCAGACCAAGCTTTAGAAGCATTAAGTAACTCCGCTTTACTGGGATGCCATGGTAGATGTCTTTCGCTGCATTATGCAGATAACGAGAGACATAGCAACCTAGAATCTTGAATGCACATAAGTAAAAGGTACGAATCAATCAGTGAAGATTCCATAAAGCCGTATACCAGACCTTGTCGCCTAATTTTTAAATAAAAACGACGTAAGCATGGTATTGACAGAGAACGGGGAAGCAATGTTGACAAAATTTAACAGAGAACCAAAGCCTAGAACCTTTCATTCGAGGGCTACAAGGGACTTGCCGGCTATTATGCATGACAGAACCAGCAGACTTACTACCGCACACACTCGCTTAAAAATGGAAAATCAACCTTGTAGGATCGAAAACATGCCACTTTTAAGGACAGTCCGACACATTTTAAGAACAGTAATAGTAACCCATACCAGCCCACGGATATGTCAATACGGGCTCTCAAACAGACACCACCACCAGATCCCTTTCAGACATCAAGCCATCGACAATACTTACACTACGGACAACTACCACCAATCTCTGGGTACACCAATTTGCCAACCCCGGCAATACAACTGTTGTCAAACCTCTCCACAGGTTGCACCACCTAGGCCAATGGCCCCGAAAACCGCACCAGCGTCAGAAACCAATGGATGTGGAGATTCCAGCGTTCAAAGAAATTCGTCAACTAATGAACAGACGAACGATTTGAGCTGGGAAAAGACTGCGGATGACGATTCCCGGTCACTTCTTATAAGATTCATTCATGGACCAAATAACAGACAGATAAACGTTCACCAGGATGACCTCTCCTATAAACAAACAGACAAAACTCTAACAGACGCAAAAGTGGAATATACGAGAGAGACGGATACCTGTTCATAGAGCTATACCATACGATACATCCTTGTGAGAAAGTATGAATCATAAAACTATTAATTATCGGCAAGTATACATCTATCAGTAGTCATGGTGTCATATTGGTTCTTTGTTCGCCTGAATACGAGATACAGCTTTCTTATATCGGGGTTCTGTTACGACCGTAGCACACGTTGCGATGTATCATATCACGAAGTAAATCAGGGCGACTGCGTTTGTAGTCATAATAGATAGCCTATGTGGTGATCAAACAACTACTGGAAGTTGACGGATCCGACTATGGAATTTTACTGACTATATTTGCTCACTATAGATTTTGTATGATGTAACAATGGTAAGTTGTTCACTCAAGTTCTCTCGCTCATGAATCTTTCATACTGTCCGTGCTGAGTTATATGAGGAACGGCAAACATACGGGAGATCTAGAAGGGAGAGTTCTCTTCTTGATCATTTCTCCACTTTCAATCGCTGGATGCTAGATAGACTGTTGAATTACATCAAGCCGAAATTTGTAGAATATCTCTCCACTCTCTAATAAAACTCGTTTTCACGCGCGTCATCAAGTATAGGAGGTCAATATACACGTGGTGGAACAACACCACAAAAAATCGCCAGTACTGTAAATCAATATCAGCAGATTGTTGGAGGTGAAATTTCTTCTTATTAAACATTAACCTATGAAACTTTTGTATGCTTTGGGTCAGGTAAGGACTACCTTAAGGGAGGAGGGTAGCCGAGGAGAGATAAATCCACAGTAGGAAAGACTAGTGAGTAGTAGGCAAAACCAAGATAAAAATCCCTTTAAAAGAACCAATATCTTCAAGGCGATAGAGAGGTACATAGTTATACAAGGCAAGCCACCTGTCTAGATCACAGTAAGCACAGAATGGTCGTATGAGCAACTCTTATATAAGACATTCCGAAACCTCTTTTCGCCATCCAAATCAAAAACAGACCTACCCACCAAGGTACAAACTCGCGCCGCTATTACTCGGGTGGTTTCAGTCAGACTTTGATGACTGATACCTCTGCTAAGACATATCGGTGTGAGAAGTATATGTTTGGAGTTTACATAGACCGAATATCGAGCGATATTTAGTAAAGATGATGACCTCATTACATGATACTTTGGAAGTTCCAATGATAATTCAGAGAGGTTACAAGAATGCCAACATGAGAATGTCAGTTAGATAAATGCAAGTCTCATGAACGTATAGAAGTCAGTGGTCTAGTTTTGTACATTTCCGATAAAGGCATCGAACAAATCCAACTAAAGTCGCACCGATCAGCAACTATCCTGCCTAAAGGCTCTAGGGACATGGAGGAGATTCTTTTTACTGCCTCTCGGCTACTACCGAAGATGCTATTACACCATTAATTGCTAAGTTCTAGGCAAACCCTACGTGCTCTTTTAAGGGAGAAAGATGGAGCACGTGGTCGAGAAAAAAAGTCATCAAAAAAAACCAAATTTTGACTTCTTGAACTACCCGAAGCTGAAGCTTCAAATTACTACGAAGTTGTCTTATTTCAAAGAAAAAGTATGTCTTCGCTATCCAAGATTTTACTAAGATTTCGGACATTGACAACGGAGCGCGTCTAATTTATTGCAATAGGAGCGACTATCGCAAAGACACAGACCAAGGTCCTATTTCATGTACCTATCTGCAACACTCAGCAAAGCAGTAAGTAAAACTATGCACACTGAAATAGAAATACGCCATCCATCATGAGGTCATGCTTTAAAGCTCTGCGACAGATAAGGTTATTTATATGGGAAAGCAAAGTCAAAATATTTCACCGACCACCAATCCCTATTACACATTTGCAGCATTCAGTTGGAACGGAAATGCTTTAGAATGAAAATGGAAATCCCTACCCTAGAGAGATATGACTACGAAGAATTTTACAAACCAGGAAAGATGAACGTCGTAGTGACGCACTCCCTCGATGATTATCAACTGATCAATCAATTCAAGCCTAACTCAGCCATGTGCAGAAAAAGCTCATTGGGAGGGGAACGGTACGGGCGTGAGGGGTGTTCAAGATGCTTGTTCCTGGTCATTGGAGAGCCCGGGGTTATTTGAAGTGAAAGCAGGTCGTATGTGCGGGGGCGGGAGCTTCCGCCGTGGGAGTCACGACTAATACCATTAATTTTTAATTTATAGTAATGTGAAGTCCCAGTTTAAGTGTTCTCAAAGAACCAAATATTTCTTTAAGACATAGCAGAATAAATCCGACTACATATTCTCGATGCCATTCCTCCTACGTTCCATCGACACGAAATAGTTACAAAAAGGAATTTAACGAGACCAAAGTAATTAGTTATGAAACTCTAAAAATAACCTCAACCCTTCGGTTATAACATTGCATCCAGACAACTGTCGAGAATTAATGTGGGAATTATACAAACATCATATATCTAAATATTTCAAAAAAACTCGGTCTATGTCAAACCCGATTCCTCTCAACGGTTATGACTGTAGACCTTCACAAACGAATTAGACAAGAGGAGGAAATCCTCAAAATCCAAATAGGACACCGCAGTGCCGCAAGAAAATAAATTCCAATACATGAGGAAATCTCCTACAATTCCCAAATCGAACAAAAGAAATCAACATAGTAAGGAATGGCAAAATTTGTAAGGAATAAATATGACGGAAGCGAAAAGGACTCCAAGACCCCCAATCCCCTAATCCAGATAACAACCAACATCAATACAGAATTCCGACGTGCACATGCACTCCATTCCATCGACAATTTATTCTCAACAAAGGCCATTTGTTCTTACAGCTAGGAATTCAACTTCTAAATAATACGCACGGCGCCTGCTTCTGTCCTTACGCAAGATGGTATAGTCATCGAGCGCGCGTATTACACCACTTGGGACATTATTTTCGTTTTAGTGGACGCTTGTATTACGACTTCGTTGGTAATAGATAATGCCACGTCTCTAACATCTCTCAACATCAAGGAGATCCATAAAATTCATAACGCTCAGGATACAGCTCATCAATACCTAATTTTACTTACTTTGCCTGACTCAATCTTTACGGGGGTTTATCACAATAATCACGAACTGAGACAACAGTGAAAATAGACAACCTTACGATAAGTCCTAGTCATGGGCACAGTCAGGGTCCTTTCCGAGTACATGGATACTATACAAGCCACCACCAGAATCCCTTTGCGAAGAACTCTGATGCTGAAGAGATTTAACTATGCTTTCCACTATTCCTACAACAATAAAGCTGTTGATCGTCATGTAGAGGTTCTGCCGCTCGGAGAGTCACGACAACCCAGACCAAGATCGCAGCAGACAGGACCAAATATATGCCCTTATAAGACAACACACTGAATCATAGGAAGAAGTCTTACAAGATCTCATAGAACAAACTCTTAAAAGCGAAGAACGCACTTTAATTCTAATATTTCTGTTATAGCCAGACATATTATGGAGGGTACTATTTATAAGTAGGTAACCGTCTGTTTATGGTTGATTTCTAATGGTTTTGTCTCACTATTCGTATTTTTCTACACATAAATTGTTAACATTTTCGCTAGCGGGCGAATAGGATTTTATGTAATTAGGACAACAAAGCATCAACTGAAACAAAAAGAACTAATAATTCTTCTCTTTTTTATATAGAATTTTTATTTATGAGTATATTATCTATTATCAACAGACATTATATTATCTAACAGAGTGAAAGTTTTCTGGTTATATCCGTATCTATCGTACATAATAAGTTGAGGACATACGGCGTCCCACAAGTCATAGAGGTGAAAATTTTGCAAATGGCGCAATAGATTGTTGAATAGTACTATTATCACAGTGGACAGTTTAGTGAACGCGTACTTTTTTAGCGCTTTACGTTGAGATTTTAATATTGATGTAAGATCGATGAGCACTTGATAAAACAAAAGAAAAGCAAATAAAAAATAAAAGAAAACTTCATTTTTTATGTTTATTTATCTATCCATGTAGTTACTAGGATCATCGAACCATTCATGAGATTGGTTTACACCGGAGTCAGACCAAAAAATACGAAAGAACTTGTTTTTATTTATCTTAGATCGTAATTAATTATTTTTATAGAGTTTGCTTTCCGAGTATTATTCAGTTTTATTCACCAATTGCATGCGATTGAACTATGAAATTTCTTTATGGACTACCTTGAGAGTGCTTGTAATTAGTTTTTAACACTGTGAATGCAGATTATGATTAATACAAATTATCCTTTTTAGTTTATTTCTTCGGTAATTAGTTCTCATTATATATATCTGTAAGATCCTAAGACACATTCTAAAGCAGTGATCCAGTAGGCGATCATTTACAGCAGAAACAATATGACTAAATAAGTGTAAGCGATGAATCAACTAGAAAAGTTACGAACGGAGTGTAACTATATTCCTAACTTGGTGGCGAATTCCCCAAGGGAACCTCTTTCCACAGCGCTAGTAAGGGAAAACATCGCACATGGTTATATAATCTTAAGATCATAGACGGTAAAAAAACAAAATACAATAAACAACACCGAACAGGATAAATAGCGTTTAGATATGTTTCATGAGTGCTATTGGAGCCTCTCTGCCTCTAACTTAATTCGACCCCCGATTTAGATCCTGAAGATAGATCCAATGTGATGCGAAGCACAGTAAGACAATCGTTTTAGGGTCTGAACGAGTACCATTGAGCACGACAATAGGGCATTTTGTCCGAACAGCAACAAATATCAGATCCCACCTGAGCTAATCGAAGATAACAGAGCCGCTCGTACACGAGCCGAAATAAAGGCGAAATTATTTAGCTCGAACAATTTGCCACAATATATTAAAGACATTTACAGTCGAGCCACTCCCTGTATGAATGAGTGCTAGACTCTACAAGTATCATGTATATGACGCCCAGGACATCTAAAGAATGAGTGTCGACAGTATCTTGACTGTAGAGTTTATCCGCATCATCAGCATAAAGTTGCGTGAGTTTAGGGAAACCCGAAGAATTTAGCTCTAGTGGAAAAAAAAGTGTAGAGCGCTGTTTTACAAGCAATAACTCATACCAAGGACGCCCAATATCATAATATCTTGCACACCATCCGAGACAAGATAAGAAAAGTGCAGACAAAGCTTTAAAAGCATATAAGGTCCGCTTAACTGGGATGCATGTGGTAGATGTCTTTCGCTGTCATTCGGCAGTTAAACGAGACATATGCAACCCTAGTATATGAAATGCTAAATTATGTACCAGGTACGAATCAATCCAAGTTGGGGGGGGAAATTTCCAATAACGACGTATACAGACACTTGTCCCTAGTTTTCAAATAAAACCGAGTTGTTATTTTGGATATTGACCTTGAAAAAAAAAGATAGGAATTAAGGAAACGGGGAAGATCTATAGTTGGACAAGTTATGGGAAATTATAAGAGACCATGCTCTAGATCCGGCTTCATTTTCTGAGGGTACAAGGTGACTTGCCGGTCCGGCTATTTAAGGAACATAGAAGACTCCAGAGGATCTACCTACTGCACTATAGGCTCTCTGCTCATATAGAATGGAAGTCCAAACATGTATGAATACGATACATGACCACTGTTATAAGGACTCCTCGACTACATCTTAGAAAACAGTAAGTCAAGTCCAACACCATATTCCAGGCCCACGGATGTAACATCTCGTTCTTTGGTCAACACAGGAATCCATCAGAGCAGATTGCCCTTGTCAGAAACGAGAACCGAGTCTATCTGAGCTAGGTACACTGTGCGGAGTACATGGCTTTTTTAGTTATTGCTACCACCAATTTTTCTGGGCACTATCACCAATTGCCGAACCCACGGCAATACACTCTGGTCACAACGACACTTAATCACGCCGTGCGAGCGACCCTCGACGCGCCTAGATGGCCCCGCATAACCGCGGCGACCCGCCGTTAGAGCTGTTATCCTAGTAATCCAATGAATGAGGAATTACATGAATCGTATCAAACGAATAAACGGTCAACTATACTTTTCAGAACATGTAACGCCAAGATTTGAAGCTGGGAACAGAGAAACTCGGAGATCCTTACCAGACGACTGAAACGACAGACGCTAATACTATTAAATTCGAAGACAAACACGAACGAAATTAACGAGGAACCTATCGAAGACAGTAACTTACGATACCACAGAATCATAACTATGTACAGCATGTCGTCTGTATACGAGAAGACACGCGAGCGCTCAGAACCATAACATTAGAAAGTAATACGTAGAACACGTAGATTGCGCGAAATTATTTCATACACTATGAGAGCATAGACACTTGCGAGAGTTGTATGCCTCTCGGCTACAAATGATTTTAACGAATAAAGAGCTTTGCCATCTCTCTGCGGATGATCTTTTACTGTGTAGATGAAGGAACGTCGAGAGAAGATTTAAGATTCCATCAATGAAATAGCACTATCTTGATCTATATAGAAATTACAGGTCAAATGGCCGTTAAGCACTACTTGTAGGCAAACCCCATTCCAAAGGCACCGAGAAAACCGCATTTCACTATCCGTCCTCGATAAGGGAGGCGAGTACACTCGGATAACGACATCACAAATTAAGGGGCAACTGGTTCATATATCATTACATGATGGGTGAGGTGAAATTTTTCCTATTGGAACAAAGACCTGGATGCACAGCTCCGATGAGATGCCATATTTTTAGAGCAGGATGATCGTGCAGCTATAACGAGCACCCTTGAAAGGATATTAAGAAGTCAGGAAATTTATCAATCCAAGAAAACTAATGTAGATCAAACCAAGAAAGAATCACTTTAAACGCAACATATCTTACGAAAGCAGTAAAGTATCAACCCAATATAGACACGAGCAGTGCCGCCTACCGATTGCGCGCAAATAATAAACTATCCTGCGCATAACAACGGAAATCCGTGTGCGAGCATTGCAGTTCGACATATACGCA
Source organism: Drosophila albomicans (assembly GCF_009650485.2). Classification (NCBI taxonomy): domain Eukaryota; kingdom Metazoa; phylum Arthropoda; class Insecta; order Diptera; family Drosophilidae; genus Drosophila; species Drosophila albomicans. Next base: position 26,271 of record NW_026263652.1, read on the forward strand.
TTTTTAACTCACATGAGCCTATAGGTAGGAGTCCGATATTTAGTTCTATACAGCAGATGAGATGAGAAAATCTCTCTTGGGTTTCAGAAATGTTTTGTCTGGTATACTTTCCCGTTCGTTCTCTGGTCAATACATAAGCATTGCAACAGCTATATAATCAATTGAACAATAATTAATAGAATGACATCCAAATCGAAACAACTGCACTTAGGACATATATTTTTCTATTATG
>NW_026263653.1:0-20242 GCF_009650485.2 Drosophila albomicans
GAATATCAACAACTCTCCGAGAATTTATCAAAAAACTTCAACAACGTCAACTACCCACCAACACCATCAATGGGAGTATTCTATTCTTGCCGCTTTACTACCTGCAGGTATTGCAATTGGCATTTCCACCTCGCACGATATATACATAAATACAACTCATCCGTCGGGTGGACGGAGATCAAACCATGAATACGAGAAATCAACAATCAACTACACACCAACACCATCAATGGGAGATTGCTATTCCTGCCGATTACCTACCGGCAGGTATGCAATGGCATTTCCACGCTCGCACTGATATACATAAAAATACAACTCTATCCGTCGTGGACGGAAGAATCAAGCAGATTGTGAATGGGTACAAGGGACGTATTTCTCCTAATACATGTTTGGAAAGGGAGCGGATGAAGGATGCCTATGGAATTCCTAAATAGGCTGGATTAGCACTGATCCCACACTGGGGAATGTATACGTGAGGACTACCACCTATCATCTAAAATGCAATTTTAGTGTTGCTGAAGTACTGCTAATAAAGAGTATGATTATTCACAAGAAATAAATCGCTTCCAGAGCACAATGTCTCAGTTACCGACTGGATCGACTTCACCCCTTCTTTGATCAGCAGAAATGTGCATAGACGCAAAAATTGAGTGAGTTCGGGAAAGGATAGTGGATGACCTTGACACGAATAAGGCTGGAGCTTAATGTTTATAAATGTGATCCGACAAAAGGATCTAATCATTTTGAGCTTCCGCTTAAATTAAAAATAGAAGCAGGTGTTAATGTACATAACAAGATGCCTTCGTTTTAGTGGGGCAATTATATCAGCTCTCAAACAATAAGTAGTCATACCATTGTAAAGTTATTGGTGTTTAGATTACGTCCCCAATATTGAGGTGAATAACATAAAGATGTTGACTTCAATGGATTATCAGTCCCGATGGGAAATGGGTCGAAAAATAAAAAGAGTTCACTAAACGACCCTCACATAAGTTTAAATGGTTCGGTATGATGAGGAATCGATAAAATTGGACCACTTTACTGCGATGGAGTGGAAATTGAGAAGAATCCCATTAATATTTATTCGTCTGACGGACCAACGGCGGGATTCATGGACCACTATGTATGGATTTAAAAATATTTCATCGTATAGTACATTCATTAAATTTGAAAAATATCACAATCACCTTACATTTCAATTCATTCACAGTCTACTTGCCAAACAAACTGGTAAACATCGAGTTAAGCAGGGCTTGTTCTGTAATCAATGCTAACATACTCAACGAGTGAGAGAGGCGGCTCACATACATTGAGATGTAGTCGTGTACCGATGGACAGGAGGATCAGAGATTCACTTTAAAAAATCATCAGTCAGTTAGGTTCCGTTTCGTGTATGCAGACTTGAATGTATATGGAACCGAGTATCATAGATAACAGTGTAAACACGAAAATTTAATAACATGTGCCAGTACATTTGCATACTAATAAAGTGCTGCATTTGACTCTGGCTTAGATAGTTTGTTTTTCGAAGACAGGAGGTGATGTCGCTCTTTCACTTTCAATTAAAAAATTTACGTTCAGATTTGTTCCGATTTGTTATGAGAACACATGAAATAGTAGGCAATGCACAGACTCATAATGAGTTAGATAATTTTTAGGAAAGCGACATTGCCACATAGTAAGGGTATTTAAAATAATATTAGAGTGAAAGATCGATTGTCATTACAGGTAAATATTTAGAGGTGCAGCCATAATTCTGGTATCTTAATACAAAACGGTGATTTATCCCCGTATCTTACAATTTCTCCAAATACGATTCTCATTTGTTTGTAAAGAACTTGAGAAATTGAGGGAGAAGATAAAGTTATCCCGGTTTATGAAGCGAAGAAGCTGTCATATCCTCACATTTCTAAATATATGTCTCTAAGGAAAAAAGTACGAGACAGAATGCTAGGGTTTGGTGATACAATCTACAACATCCATGCGCATCACTAGTCAGACACACTCGCGTTCGCAGGAATTTGACAATGAGAGAGAAATCAATGCCAAAAATCACAGTACAAAAACAAGTCGATTTGAACTACTTCGCAGAAAGGACGTTTTGTGTAGATCGAATATTTGTTTAATCTGTGAAAAACTAGATGAAACTTCTTCTCCCACCGAGTCCAAGTTCTATAGAATTAACAGAGTCAGATGGTTCAGAAGAGGATTACGCTCACAGCCATCAAGTATAGGAATCATTTAAATGTCGTTCATTGAAGAAATACGTAGTAATCGAAATTGAAAACTTGATGTTTTATGTTAACAACGTTTTGTCAAAATTTTAGGGCAATTTGTTCTTACAACACGTCAATCAATGCTGACCCAGAACCTTATACACTACACCAGGATGTCGTGGGATCTATTATGTTAACAAGCCAAGAGATTGAACCATTACTCACGTGATATTGATATATTACAGATGTTAACTGAGCACGGAGTTAGGATGGGTTGGTGCAATGTTAGTCATAGACATACAAAAGCAAACACAAATACTTAAAAAATTGGATCCTACTAAAGAATCGGAATTTTTAATGTATTGTGGATGCAAACAATTTGTATGGATGGGGCATGGTCTGAAGCCACTACCTTACGTGATTTCAATGCGTGTAGACACGAATCAGATTAAAGTTTTTTAGCATCTAGAAAATAGGCATGAAAAATAGTGAGTATGGATATATTCTAGAGGTTGATCTAGAAATTACCCTTACTCACTTCATGATGAACATTAAGATCTACCATTCTGTCGGATAACAAGCTTACCATCAAAGCAGATTGTAAAAACTCCCAGTTAAGTAGCCGATCTCGGCTGAAAAGAAGAATTATATCATATTACTATAAGACTTTTATAAAACAGTATGAGAAATGCTTGGAATAAAAAAATTTCACTCCATCCTTTCAATTTTAGTCAGAAAGACTGGGCTTCAAGAAATATATTGATATAAACACTGAGCATAGGACAGAGCCAAAAATAATTTTTGAAAAAGATTTTTTTAAATAAGTGAACAATGCTGTTTACTGGAAAAAACAATTTGGGAAAACAGTGAAAAAAAGGTGGATGTACGAATAATAACGGATGGGACTATCAGTTTGAAAATTAGGAGTTGGACCGACCCATAATATGTGCCAGCGGATTTAATATACAAATCTAATTTTCATAGTGCATCAAGGTCAGTAAACTATGTATGCAATCAAATGAAGGGTTACACAACATTTGTGCTACCAATTTATTTAGCGATTTGTAGTGTTGGAGATGTCAAATATAAAAATATGACTTCCATATGACACATGAACCTAAGTTGGGAAAGCACTCAATTAAAATTATATGGATACGATCATTTAATTTACAGCATAAAAACAAATGATGTTATTATGCAGATATCCGGAATTTGATGTGGAGTTAAAGTTGACACGTCCGAAATCCAGATGAATTGGCCGAGTTGTATAAGTTAAGAAATGTATAAAGAACTAAACGGACTAGAGCTATTGGCGCCTAGTAAGCGATGATTTGCAATTAAACCAATGACTGAGTCGTGGGTACGCTCAAATAGGCTCCATCATACACTTATGAAAATTGATAAACTCTGGTGAAAATAGCGCGTACAATAAACAAAAAGGGGCGTAAAGCATCAGGATTTTGAGGAGTATTCATTAAGCAAACACTTACATACTTGTAACAGGAAAACAAGAAGTTCTAAGACCCACATCATGTTAGGCAGTTATAACCCGAGCAGACAAACCAATTACAGTCGAAGTACAAAAACTACATAGATTAGTCAGCGCGGATAATAAACGATAATAGACAAGAAGATAAGATTCAACATACAAGAGACATTATTTAGTAATACGCCTTGAAATTGAGAGTTCATCATCAATTTAGGAAGCGTGAGTCAAGGTTGGAGCACAGCCAAATGTTTGCACTTACCAGAACAAACATCACACAGTAACAATCTAGTGTGAACAAATTAAAAATAACTTAAAAGAATGGATAACACAATTGAAGTAGCGATCTATACATAACGAGCGAGACAAATTAATATGAAATCACATCCTTATTAATAGATAGATAGAAAAAAAGAAAACTAGATGATTAGTATAATAACAATACTTTATTATTGAAATATACCATGAAATTATAAATTAAAAATAAAAATACATGATGAAATAAAGTGTACATATTAGTAATTAAAGAACAAAAAAAATTTAAATAACTTGAAGAAAATAAAAAGAAAAAATAACAAAACCACAAAATTGTTTTCAATCATTATAATATTTACCAAAATTTCATTCTTATGAACCGCTGTCTTCGTTTTGGGAAGCCAAACCACGCACTAGAGCTCATGCCTTTTTTTTTTAAACTTTTCAACCAGAAAGTGTTGGGGGAAACTGTTTTTTCAGTTCCTGCTTGTAGAAACCACCTTGGAATGGTTCCCATTTGAAAGTCTTGTAGTAGTTATGTGTGGGTAAGTATTTTGTACTTTGCTTATTTTTAAAATTTCAGTTGTCCAATTAGGATTAGCCTTTTTCAAATACATTTGTACTGCTGATGCGTAATAATCACCCATTTCAAATTGTTCCCGCAAACATTTTTAAGTTATTTAGGTAGACGGTTTTCAAAATATTTCTCATTTTGTATTACATTAACGGGGACATTTCGTTATCGTTCTATTGTGTCTATTGTTGTTAAACGGAAATTTAGTGATTTGAAATAGGATCAACCCACTTGTATGTTACCATTTGAACTAAATTCACGCACATTAGTCTTTTAATGATCGTTATTAAATCGTTTTCAACAATTGAGGCCTTAGACTTACTAAATGGAATTAGTTGGTGTTCCATTCGTCATTAATATCTTAAATTGGGTGTTTTAAAAAACTCTTGTCCATCGTCTGTTGAGATTTTTTTTTGGGAATCCTCTCCCTGATTGAATTTTTTTCCATGGCCTCAGCAACATCTTTTGCATTTAACTTTTTTGCTTCCCCATCCAAATTTTTGAGAATGTGCTTATCACTGTTAGCATGTAGCGATAGCCCATTGTTTGAGTGTGCATACTTCCCATTTCAACCACAGTCAGCTTGCCATAATTCGTTTATCCCTTTGTTATGGATCACGTCTGAAAGATGCTTGTGAGGAGCATTGTATTATCATTAATTATTCCCGTCTAGCATATTGTAATTACTTTCGAATATGAAGCGTATAATTTTATCAGAAACTAAGAATATCTGATGTAGTTTGTCTCAGTCTTGATTATTCTCGCTGATCACTGTAGTCAATTTTAATTGGATAATAATCTCTCATTCCTTTCTAGATGACTTGAAAATCAATTGCAATTTTAGAAAATTTCTTAAATCCGTGTTTAACAACTTGGTCTAACATATCTTTTATCGCCAAGTCGGCAAATTCTCAATTCGGTAAGCGACCAATTTTTAAACGTCTTCTTGCATAGTTATAGACTCCATCATTATACAATGTAGAGTCATGGTATTTTCTCAGTCGTTTTAAATGAATAAGAATTCTGTATTCATTTACATAACGTCCAAACTTGGTCAACAGACATGATGTTATAAGTTCATTCAAATTATTCAATCAATGTATATTATGAATTTAGTTGTTATAATTTTGAGCCGCTCTCAATTCTTCAATTAGTTGATGTAATTCATTAGTATGATTTCGTATTTCCAGCTTTTTGAGAGGCAATTAGAGTTTGTAATCGTTCAACCAACTCATTTGGATCGTCCAATATACAATAATTGGGTTTATTCGTCGCGAAGTGACATGAAAACCAGTCCAGGAAACAATAGATTTGAGGAATTTATGTGTAGACTCGGCCAGTACGTGTTTTGTTAAGAGCGTTATTGCGGTTTATAATTTTGTATATTCTTTGCTGTCCTCTGATCTGTCCATCGGATTAAAATTTTCCCGTTGCACATTAGTTATCACATAAAATTTCATTATAGTATTTCTGATCATTTGGAATATAATTAGTAGGCGGTGGAATAGAATAGAATATAATCCATTGTAAGACGCCGAGTTTGCCTCATCCCAATTCAATTTTTTGTGAGTCACATTAATATGTGAATTCGCCCAACATTAAATTGTCCACTTGCATTTTTGTTATGGACCATATGTCTTAGCAAAAGATCTTCCCGGTGCCAGTTTCCTGATATCAAATTTTTTGATGTCCTCGATGTTGGATTATTGACTCGCTATTCGAAGCCCGTTGAATGTATAGCTGTCATTTGAAAACGTTCATGAATGAGAGGGATCTTGACTCATTAACGGCAATGTTGAATGGGGTGAGTCTTGAACCGGTAATGGAAGCGAAGGTGGGGGGATATTGGCTTCATAAACTTAGTATGATGACATAAGAGAACTTGTCTCGCTAACGATTTCGAGTATGAGGAGCCTTCAAACGATTGTGTTCTTCTATAGCTGGGTTTTGAGAATAGAATTGATCATCATCATCATCATCATCATTCTTGAACATTAAACACTATCCGATCCCCCAATCCAATCCTTCTATATCAATTAGGTTCGAGAATTTGACTTTAGCACTGTGAAAATGTGATTTCCTTTTTCTTGTTAGGTGGTGTGTTGTCTCTCTCTCGGTCGATTGGAGAGTAGTTTTGCATAGTTTTTTTTTCAGTGTCAACATTATTAAACTCTGTTGTATCAATGTCTGAAATTTTTGTTATCATTCACAAGTTCATGTAAGTGGGTTCAGTTATAGGTTTAAATGTTTCCTCACAGACCAATACTGTTCTGACTTTGAGTTGTTTTAGATCAGATAATTTTTTTTATTTAGAGCATTTTCGGCTTTTAGTTAATTGAGCTAAAACTTTTTGATTCATTTTCTTCTTCAAATTTTATCTCATACAACTGTTAGTGGATTAATGAATTATTTCAGTTCTTGGTTGGTCATTAGTGTTACTGTGATCTATTTTACGAAAATAATCATATATATAATCAACTAAACAGATACATTAGCATTGTTTTTTGATGAAGAGAGTTGGTTGTACAGATCAGGCTATCAGACGTTAAATAGATCAGCTAGCTATTATTTTAAACAGACTGGTTGTACAGAACTGGGTGTATAGATCAATACTAGTTGTATCGACCAGGTAACTGTTTTTTAAAACAGACCTGGTTGTACAGATAAGATACCTAGTGGTGTATTAGCGAACAGCTAGCTGTTCTTTAAAACCAGACCTGTATAACAGATCAGGTATCCGTTCTGGTAAACGGACCTGTTCTGTAACCCGACCGATCTGTTACAATTTCCCATAATCCCCATCTAAAATTATGAATTAAATTTTCAATACATTTATTGACACACATGTAAAAAAAAGGTTAAGTGCTGAAAAAAGAAAGGGCTGAAAATTTCCCCAATTTACCAGTTCCCTATGAAAAATTTCGAATTTATATTCATGTAAAATTTATTTATAAATAAGTATCAGAAACAATAAACTGGAAGAGAAAGCTGAAGAAGAAGAAGGCTGAATTCCCCAAATTACAGTCCCCATTTAAAAATTTTGTTATTTATTCTTAAGTATAAATTGTTGTTTGTATATATTCTTATTACATTTTCAATTTGAATACAGATTTTCTCCATCATCCTGTTTTGTTATGGTATATATTTACCAGTATTTTAATTCATTAATGTTACACAGTTTCAACTTTATTCATAACATTTCGGGAGATAAATTAAATAGTTTTCCAATGTTAATTTAGTGAATTGGCTATTAAATTTACTTAGGAACCTTAGACGCTTCCATATATCGCTGAATTCCGTATTCCTTGGAAGAGCGCAAAAGGAGCTTCTTTGTCTTCTTCTTGATTCATTAAAATTTTCGTTGTTGATTCAATCTCCATGTCATTTGCGAGGAATTGAATGCCTCAGCAAGAGGAGTAATAAGAGGAAGATTAACTTCGGTGAAGTCAATTCTCCTCTCCGTTGCTAGCCTCAAACGATGGATTCTCCTGATTATTTGGTGTCTGTGTGTTGTGTGTGTGTGTGTGTGTGTGTGTGTGTCTAGTACTGCTGCTGCTGCTGCTCTTGCAGTTCTGATTGTGTTGATGCTCGCTGTGGTGAGGATGTTGATGGTGATGATATTGTTGCTGGTTGCTGGTGCTGCTGGTGTTGTTGATGATGAGTGGATATGACTGAATGATATTTTCCTTCGAGTGGGTAGCTGATTTTATATTCTCACTCCCCCCTTCCACTGTTGTTTTCAAAGGTTTTCATTAGCTACAGGACGTTTTCCTTTGATTGTTGACTTTCTAGCTGTGCTAGCTGTAGGACTTCTTCAAGTGCTAGAGAAGGACAACCATCCCACTGTTAAGTTGTTCTTCCCTACTCTCAACCGACATACACCACATTAAATTTCTTAAACATAGGTGCCACAGTTACAGTTCCCAAAAATTTTGAAAACGTTCATAATTTACTTATATTTTTGTCCTAAATATGCTTGACTACTTCTAATGGTGGGTGTTAAATTCCCCAAAACTATCGAATAATAAGAATCCTGATCCTCTCTTGTAATATGCTACCCAATGCGTTCCATTCGATATTGAGTCGGCTAAATTTATTATTCCACACTCGAAATATGTGGAAATTTGGGTAATTGATCCTTCATTATTAACACCTTCGAAAATGAGGAATCTTTCTAAGGCGCAACTTCATATATATCAAAAAGTTTGATAATCTCTCTCTGGGTACATACTATTAAGTTTTTTGAATGCGTTTTTGACTTTGATTATTTCCTAGCAAAAGATATACCATATATCCATTTTTGTATGGTTGTAAATACAAGCCAGCTCCCAATGCAACCGTTTCCATTTTTTATTATGCCTCTTGTTTTCCTCTAGATGTTGTTTAGCCTCTTTGCATTGTTAAGTAGATTTTACTATTGCTGCACTACCTGACGCCAAACTACCACAGCGCTCAGAGCTGTTAAAATTGGACAAGTGGCAAGAACCCACCTATCTTGGGTACATTATATAATACGTGGAATAACAACATTTTTCTACATCCCATCGAGTTTGATACTGCCTTACGTGCAACTTTTATTGCACTCAAGATATAAGCGGTTTATCTTTTTCAATTTCCTTTGTAGCCTTTTGATTATTGTAGTCAATGATGTTTTCACTTCTTTTTCTTCTCTCTCCTGATTTGATCCCCTTCCAAATTTTTTTCTTTCGTCGTCATCATGTTTTACAAAGTATGCTGCTGCTCTCTCTCCAATACTACTGTCAGTACGCTTTACACGATTCCAAGCCCTTTTCAATTAAAACTGAGTCAGCTTTATTGACGTTCACTCAACTCTTTACTGTTTGAATATGCAATATCATGCTCTCTACACGCTCATCCAAAACCATTAATTCCACGATCACCACGTGCTAATCGTTTCTCTAACTTTGTTCCAGGTCCACAGTAATTGTATCCAGTATATGAGCCTCAAAAGGTAGAGAGTCTATTATATTGTTTACAAGACCACTACCTGTTTGAATTGGATTTTTGAACTAATTAAATTATAAAAAACGTTTGGCCATTTTATAGGCAACTCAATCTCAAACGTTTCCCATTGAATGAAGTACTTATCTCACAACATGCGTTTTTTTAAGACATAAGAAAAGCATACAGTACGAAACATTGAGGGTGGGTGGACATGGAGAGAATAATCAACACCTCGACATAGTGTTTTGCACCCCAATACAATTAGAGCATTAATGTTGGACCATCAAAATTGTGGAAAAACCAATGTGATGCTTAGTCTTATAGAGAGTCCCAGATGGTCTCAATTTGAAAATATTACGTATTTTCAAAGAGTTTATACCAACCCCAATATGAATATTTGGAAAAACTTATCAAGCCAATTTCAAGGAATGGGATATTTTACATTCTCCGGAAACGATGCAGTGTTATCACCGCACGAAGCTAAAAATAATTCCATTATGATATTCGATGATGTGGCATGTGAAAAGCAGGATAATATCCGAAACTATTTTTGTATGGGAAGACATAAGAATATTTGATTCATTCTATTATGTCAAACATACACACATATACCGAAGCATTTAATACGTGACAATGCTAATTTTATTATAATGTTTAAACAAGATGATTTGAATATGCGTCATATATATCGAGATCACGTAAACAGTGACATGGACTATGAATCATTTATGGAAATTTCACGAAAATGCTGGGAGGAGAAATTTGGATTTCTACTAATCTCTAAAGATGATGATATGAAAAATGGGCGATACAGAAAAGGCTTTGATCAATTCATTATACTTTAAAAATATGAATATAAAACTAATGATATGATGATTAAAACAACAGTTCAAACTCAGACTTCAAAATGTCTACATCACTAACATTTGCATTAAATGGAACCACATCAGTTATAACCGAAAATTTTTTTCCGCACAAATTGAATTAAATAGAAATTATGAGTGTGCTCTCATTGACTTTCACACATACAATTCTATACCAAACGTAGATAGAGGGAACAATCTATTTCATATTGGATAAATGTATAGAAATACCTGTTGGATCGTATGAACTCGAAGAGATTGCAACATATATTATTGATGTTCTAAAGGGGTATGGTTCTTATGATGAGTTAAAAATAGAAACCAACAATAATACGCTGAAAGTTCAAGTTACTACTAAAAAGAAACAGTATATTTTTAATCGTGAACGAAGTATTGGAAAGCTATTTGGATTTGGTGCACGTATTCTAAAACCGCACAATACTGAAATTATGACTCAAATAATCCTGTGAATATTTTAAAAGTAAATACAATTAGATTGGAATGTAACATTATCAGTGGTTCATATGTAGGTAATAGACCAAATCATGTGCTTCATGAATTTGGAATCAATGTTCCTCCGGGATATAAAATGAGTATTACACACGAAACTTGATTTATTTACCTATCAACACTAGAGAAATAAGCACGCTCGAAGTACGGATAACTGATCAGGAGGGGGAATTAATCAATTTTCGAGGGAAACTATATCAATTCGTCTTTCATTTACGAGCAACAGAATGATTATTTATAATAAAAGGTCGTCACATCACCTCACAACTCCCATTACTAAATGTAAAGGTGAAGTGAAAAACACCATCATCATTATCATCTCGAGGACCATCATATCACGACCTGCGTATCATTAAAAAATAAACTGATTTTAAAATCACTTGGATTTAATATTCAGTAAAATTACTACCTTCATTTTCAAATGAATGAAATTTTTTTTTGTGCAAGATAAACCTCACAATGATGAAGTATCACGAAAAAAAGAATATCACACTTATTACCCATATCAGCAGAACTTCAAAACAAATGATGAAGTTCGTATTACAATACAAAACACCAGATTTGTATGTATTACGTCTGAAAGTTTCCTCCAGTTTGAAGGAACACTTAGTAAATTACTAACACAATTCGGGCACAAGTAACAACAAATGATGTTGCCGGCTTGCTTAAAAATAATTGCATGGCGCTATTTTTTGGATGAAATAAGATATGAATTGAACGGATGCGAACTGGATACGAACACGGTTTACTGGAATCTCATCTACTCTGATGAAAACTTTCTTTCCATTGGTGGACAGGAGTCTCTATGTTATCGTAATGCCGGGTGGAGTGGAGGAGAGAGTATATCTTGCGGAGGTCATTTCAGCTTTTCATTACCACTAAAAATGCTAATGGGGATTCGCTGAAGATCATAAAAAAGTTATATTAATTGTAAACATGAACTCATTCTCTTGCTAGCTAAAAATATGAATGAAATGTTTGAAAAAACGGTCGGAGGTATTGAATATAAAATTGCTATACAGAACATTTAGCTGGAAAAGTACCCCACATTGTGTTCCAAGCGATACTACTAAAATTTAAAATGTTCAATGTAGTCAAAAGTGGAGCTACACTTCCACTTTCATTCCGCAGTTGGATTGTTATATAAATCCCTCGTTGGGTACAGGGGACTCATCATGTATGGAAGTTAAGCTAGCTGCAAATAGAGAACGTCCACGGTTTGCAGTCATTGCGTTTACATTAAATGGCAATCTAATTACAAACAATTTGAGAAATGCAAAAAGTGTATTTTAAATTCTGAAGTATATCCATATGAAGATTTAAATGTAAAATTCAATGAAAATCGGTTTGCTGCCTTGTATGATATTACGTGAAATTCCAAGAGAGTTACTACAACCGTGAGCCTCGTCCACTTTTATCACACTAGACTTCAAGTCAAAAGGCTCCTATTGTGTTGTGATCTTTCATAGTCAAAACGAGTCGGTCAATTCAGGGCCAATTGATGGTTAAAAATTTCAACTGCAATTAAGAGTACCCAGTGAGTAGAATACAAAGGTATATTGCCTTCTCATTCTACGATCGTCTAGTTGAATATACCTCCACTGACCGGATTAGTTCACGATCGTATAATTTTTTCTCAAAATATTTCCTCATTCACCTTTTTGGAAATCATTACGAGTAGACTCAACGGCTCGAAGAAATTTTAAATGATAACTTGATGGAAAACAATACCAACTCCACAACTCATATTTCGATACACAACTTATAACTGGAATAAATAATTTTATGAAAATGTTTAACGATAAAATTTTTCCTGAACACATGGATATCTATCAGAATCATTGAAATATTTTAATATAGAATATGTGATGGACCATTGGTGTCTAATGTCATGGTGAACATTCACATCCTGCTGTTGGGCCTCATAACGATGTGGAGGATGGAGTCGATACATGTGCCTGGTCATTTCTATACTGTTCGCTCACAAAAATCAAGAAAAATTATAAAAATGTATGTTTAGTTTAGAGAATCGATTTAAACAATGTATTTGAAATTAAAATATGTTACATACAGAACATCCAAGAAGAATATTAATATCTTTACGGGAAATGGGAATTTTTACAGCTCTATTCGGTTTTCTTTCAGATTTTCTATTTTATCTCAAGTGTCTTGGAAATGGTGTTGTACTCTCGTCTGAATTACATCACATGCGTCACGTGCAAGACGCCTTCGATCGTTTTCAGGTAGCGTTGGGTTCCGAATATATTTCATCACGTTTCGTAACGTTGATTCGTGTTAGACGTTCACAGGTATTCGATCGTCTTGGATGTGGCGCTGCGTCACGTCATCACATCGTCCTTCCTCCGCTCCGATTTCGAATACATTCGAAATGACGAGACAAGTGGGCGCCACACCTTGTTCGTTTTATAGATAGCGTGGCGCCTACGATCGTTTTACAGCTAGCGATGCTAGCTAGCGTGCAAGGCGTCTTCGATCTACAATCGTTTTCGAGTGCGACCCCGACCCCCTCACCGTCTCGTCTCGGGACACACGATCTCGAGAGCGTTTCGTAGCACGTGTTCGTTACACGTTTTCGTTCTCGATCTACAAATCGTTTTCGACTGCGACCCCCCGTCTCGTCTTGAACTCGAGAGCGTATCGTAGCACGAGTTCGTTAGACGTTTTTCGCTCTCGATCTACGAATCGTTTTCGACTGCGACCCCGACCCCCCCACGTCTCGTCTCGGGACACACGACCTCGAGAGCGTATCGTAGTACGTGTTCGTTGCACGTTTTCGTCCTCGATCTACGAATCGTTTTCGATTGCGACCTCGAGTACGAGACCGATTGCGACCCCGACCTCGAGGCGTGTCGGGACAAGCGATCTCGACTCCGACCCCGAGAGCGTCTCGGGACAAGCGATCTCGACCCCGACCCCGACTCCGAAGGATTTGTCTGACGAAACGCCCCCGACCCCGATCCCGATCCTTTCATCGCCCCGTCTCGGGTCGCGTACGATTCGTCAGACAAATCCCACACTTGTCATTTCCACAACTAACCCTAATTAAATTGCATCTTTATTACCTCACACTTGACATTTCAAGAGGTTACCCTAATTAATTGCATCTTTATTACCCCTAAATTGACATTAATGACATGTGACCCTAATTAGTACTTCCCTTGTACAGAAATGTGGTATGTATAGAACGGGTTATTCCAACTACTGCCATACAACCTGTTTGAAGTGGAAATTGAGCCGAAAACCGATGGCTCACACTTAAAGATCCTGCAGCTTCAGCTTCTGGGTCTCCAGGTTATAAAAGTTGAGAGGCAGGCAAAGCCAACGGATCCTGCCCAATGCCACCGATGCCAAGTTTTTGGTCACACCAAAAACTATTGCCGTCGTCCATTTGTATGTATGAAGTGTGCCGGATGCCATCCAACGACCACTTGCCAAAAAAGCAGAGATGAGGCGTCCAAGTGTGCCAACTGCAAGGGCAGTCACATCAGCAGCTACAAAGGCTGCCCATCGTTCAAGGAAGCCAGAAGCAAATTACTCCATTCCCGCCAGATGCACCAGGCCAAATTGAACAATCTCCGAAACCAACTCCAGCACATGCAGCAGCAACAACAGCCAGCGCGCCGACTCCAGACGCCTCCGCCTCCAGCCACAGGGGAACAGCTTGCAAGCTCAATGCATGCTACTGCCTCGATTCCAGAAGCCAACAACAGACCAACGTACAGCGCAGTTCTCCGCAGCCCGGTACACGAGACTGCGCCCCTGTCAGCTGTACCTGGTCGTATCAGCAAGCATCAGCAGCCAATCCAACACAACCTGCAAAAGAAGACAATTAGTAAAGTGATGACACCAGCCAGTAATACTAAGCAGCCTTCTGAACTCCGGCAGCATCAACATCGGCAACATCAGCAGTTCCAGCATCCACGTCAGCAAGAGGACGAGCAGACTCAACAGCAGCAAAGCAGCAATGCCTCACCCTGCGAAATTCTTCTGGCCCTTCAGAGATCGGTGGAGATCTCGAAGGTGTTAGAAGAAAAGGTAAACAATTTATCAAAAACTGTCTACTCCATCCTTACGTCACTCATGCGCGAGAAATATGCCAGCCCAGTCTACAACCACCCCAAATCAAAAGTAACTCACTAGTCACTAATATTCATAAACATAACTGCAACTCTGCCCCTTCAACAAATTAAATATATCATATTGAAAATCCCGAGGCGTTGAAAACAAAACATAAGAATTTAAAAGCTATTATCTAACTACACAATATAGACATTATGATGGTCATAGTAACGAGGCCGCATTAGACTACACCAGAACAACTAACTCACACCACACAACTAACACAAAAACTGAAACTAACCACAACAACACTACCAACTTATGACACATCAAACAAAATGAAACAATTGTACATATACACTAATGTCTGCCGGTACAAAGTCCATTGACAAACTACTTGACAACAGACTAACTCTTCAAACACAACACAAAATACACCTCGCCAATACACAATTAAAACTTAACTATAAAACACAATTACACCTTTAAACAAAATAAACAGCACACAGTCACTTATCACCGAGTCTCAAACAACACATCCAGATATCTTAGCCCATTGGCCCATTGAGAGCCTAATTATTTTCCATCAGCCAAATAATAACACTGTCATCTTATTCTTCATCCTTCAAATTTATTTGAGCAGCTTGCTGCTGCTCTCAATTAATTGTGATGTTTTGTACAATTCTTCTGCTGTCTGCTTACATACAATTTTACCTGGAATTAAAAAAAAATTAAAAATAAATACATTAACTAAATTGCCATATAACCACAATTCGCTCGTACTTACCATATGCCTCCCCCGGCCCATCACTCCAACACACCACCTGCAAATAAAAGAACACAATGATTAAACAAACCATAATACATTAATATTAATAACAAAACTCCAACTTATAAAACTTCTAAATCACTGCGACACTGCAAACAAACATGTTAAACTTCAACAAAATTCTACTACTTACCTTGCGTATGTTTCAGGGGACCACTCGCCGTCTCTTTGTGCAGCATAAAACCTGCAAAACAAAAAATAGATTAATTAGATTGCCACACAACATTACTAGTACTTACCCTTCTCCTCTCCTGGATAGCCTTCTAACGCACCACCTGCAATCATAAGAACACATTCAATAAATACAAATAACAAAATATTTAAGTAAATAAATTCATATATAAACATAACATTTTTCAATATAGATAACTTCATCTACAAATCAAATCTCAATATTCACAATAACATACCACGTGCATGCGCTCGCTGCATGACCTGGTCTCCGAACTGCCACTCCATTTTGCCATTCTGTTCTTGCACCATCTGAAATTACAAGAACAATCAATAAATATAAAGAACAGATATATATAATAATATATAAATAAAAAACAAATACAATTTACTTCTACAACCTAAACCTCAAAGTTCACAGCATTTGCAATGAACCTGCTGAATAAAATTAAACATGTCAAATCCTAATCAAAACAAATCTACTCACACTGCGTCTGTAGCAGTACTCTGTTCGGTCCGTCCGCTGTCTCACTTATACATCACATCTTCTGCAATCGGAAAATAAATTATTAACTAGCTTGTATTACATATATAATACTCTCGTACTTACCCTGCATCTCTCCTGGTCCACAGTCCTGGCACGCCATCTGCAAAACAAAAGAACACATCCAATAAATATAAAGGTCACAACTCATTAATAAAAGTTTAAACTAATTAAAATCCTAATAAATTAATACAAACAATAATACGAGGTTGAGTATTGCAAATTACTTACTCTGTGCTTTTGTTTACATTCATTAATATTCATGTACCAACCTCCACAATTTATCGATAACTACCCAGCACAGAGCCACTAGCGTATTTTCTCTGATTGTTTCCACTCCCATTGCAGTAAAATAGTAGCATCCAAAATTCAAACTAATGAATAAATATTTTTCTAACAGATAAAATTTAACTAATAAATTATTAAATATTATAAATAAATATAATTTTAATAAATCTCTCCTACTTACACTTCACCTTGTTTGTGCTCTATGTGTCAACCTCTAACTTTCGATAAATTACATCTCAGCACTGCTAGCGTGCCTTTTAGCTTTTGTCAGCTATCACTGCAGTGAAAAGAGGCCACTCCAATAAGTTCAAAAATAAATAAATTTAAATTTAAAACAAACAAATAATAATAAAAAAATAAAAAAAAAATATAACACCACAGAAAAACTTACTTCTACCTTTGTCCCTATTATACTGACACCACTTCACATCGTGAATTACCGACATGTATCGATAACTCCAACGCGCAAAATACCAATGTACCTGAAGCCTATTTCCATTTCCACTATAATGGAATAGGCTACCTCACATACTATTAACATAAATATATAAAAGAAAGTTAAGTAACAGACAAACCAGCCACCAAAGTAATATTTTCCATCAGCCAATTAAATAATCTCAAATTAAATTCATCTCATTTAAAACTCATTAAAATAGCTTCCTACTATCCTTGCCACCGAACTAAACGCACAGACAAACGTTATTTAGCGTTACCAATTTTTGATAGTGGCAGAGTTGCAGTTTATTTAATTAAATTTTGTAGAACATATTAAAACATGCACTAAACATAAAAATAAAACAATAAATTTAAGTTATATTGTATCACTAAATTACCTAAGATAAACCCCTTAACGCTAAACTAAAGATATTTAAATATGATCACCACTTAATCAAGACTAAAATCCAATAATACCTAAACCTTAACCAAAGATACTCAATACTCTAAAACTGTTACCAATTGTATTCGAACCTAAACTAAGAGACAGCCAATACTCAAGACTCTAAAACTGTGAAAACTATAATCGCTTAGGAACATATGTCCCCTATACATTAAGCAATGTAACGGTTATCATTTATCTAGATTAAATTAATTAAGTTAAGCCATTCCCCCGCAGCAACATGTTTGTATACATATCCCTAAGGCCAAAAAATTTGTTAAAGTTGCTATATGAGTAAAGAACAATAAAGCAGTCCATCAGTTGCTTCTGACTGGCGGGACATACTAATCAAAAAAATTAAAAAATCGGAAAAATTTTTGAAAAATAAAAAAATTAAAAAATCGAAAAAATTTTGAAAAAAAAAAAAATCGAAAAAATTTTGAAAAAAATATCGAAAAAATTTTGAAAAAAATATGAAAAAATTTGAAAAAAAAAATGGAAAAAATTTTGAAAAATAAAAAAAATTAAAAAATCGGAAAAATTTAAAATAAATAAAAATAAAAAATCGAATTTTGAAAAAAATATCGAAAAATATCGAAAAAATTTTGAAAAAAAATATCGAAAAAATTTTGAAAAAAAATATCGAAAAAATTTTTTTTTTTTTTTTTTTTTTTTTTTTTAAATTTGTATGTTTTATTATTTAACAAGTGTTCTGCTACCTTATTGGCAGCTTGACAAGTTATACCTTAACAAATAAAAAAGAAATACTAACAATAAATCATATTATGTGTAAATTCTTACAATACTATGTATTATATATTAATATACTATATAAATATATATATTAAGTTATACAAGGAACCTTGTAGGAAGGTCCTGTGGATGGCATCTCTTTAGTCTTCTCTTTTTTGGAGCATATCTTAGACTTCTCGCTAGTGGGTTGGGATGAAAATTCATTCTCAAAAGAAAGTTATTAGAATGCTTCCGAATAGCATCGCCAACCTTGGGGACCTTGAGATCCTTCTCTATATCTCTTGTACGCATGTACCAGGGAGCATTACATAGTTTTCGTAATATTTTTGCTTGCGCTATTCTTATTTTGTTTAGGTTTGTTTTGGCTGCAATACCATAAATTTGTACAGCATATCTCCATATCGGACTAAGAATGGCTTTGTATATATGAACTTTACTGCGTAGGGAGAGCTTACTCGATGGTGCAAGTAACCACGCCATTTTCTCTGCTTTTGCCATGACCGCTTTCTTGACCATTGTTGTGTGCATTTTAAAGTTTAGTCTTCTGTCTAATATGACACCAAGGTACTTTTGACTTCGCTTGTGCGTCAATGTGGAGCCTTGCAAAGTTATATTTCCGCATGACAATGGTCTTGTGGCAAATGTAACATTCGCACACTTACTGCTATTGATGCCTATGTTCCATTTCTGGGCCCAGACTTCAAAGGAGCTTACGTACTGCTGCAGTGCTTCAGTAGCAGTGTCAATGCTTACGCTTCTTGTTAGTACTGCAGTATCATCGGCATACGTTGCTATTAGTACGTTGTCCTCGTCTATACCGGTGATGATGCTGTGGTTAGGCATGTCCGCTGTGTAGAGCGTATACAGTGTAGGACCTAGTACGCTGCCCTGGGGTACACCTGCGTTGATAGGACGTCTTGTTGATTTTATTCCATCAAAGACGACGCTGAAACTTCTGTCCAGAATAAAACTTCTGACGAGCTGAAATAACTGTGGAGTAAGGCTGCCTCTTAGTTTAAAAAGCAGACCTTCATGCCACACTCTATCAAACGCCTGTTTGATGTCCATAAATACCGAAACTGCGTACATCTTGCGCTCCATGGCATCCAGGGCGAAGTTGACAACACGGTTAAGTTGTTTCCGGAGTGCCGTGCTTTCTTCGGAAACCAAACTGCCACTTTGGAATTCGTCGTGCCACCGATTCAAGTTTCAAGATGCGGTTCAAAATAACCCTTTCTGTCATCTTTCCCAGTGCTGGAAGAAGACTGATTGGCCGGTATCCATCGACTTCAGTAAGCTGTTTCTCTGGTTTCGGAATCATAGTAATTAGCGCATTCTTCCAGATGTTGGGAAAATAACCCAGCCTAAGTATGCTGTTTAGAAGTAGCACAATAAATAACAGTGCTTTTTTTGGTAGAAGCTTAAACGTCCTGTTATCTAGAAGATCCTCGCCAGGGGATTTTTTGGGCTTTAACGCTTTTATAAGAAGCTCTACTTCTTGCAGCGTAACCGGTTTTTCAGGCAACGTCATTTGGAATGGGGTCTCCAATTGCAGCTCAACCGCCCTTCGTGTGACCTCGTTTGTAAAATTAAAAGGCATAAATCTATTTTCGAGGCTGTCTGCAAATATCTCAGCTTTTTCTTGGCTGGAGAAACACCATCCACCGGTGGGATTCTTAATTGGGGCTTTTGGGATTGCCTGCCTCTTCAGGCGACTTGTAAGTCTCCAAAGACTGTAATTTGTGGATACATCCGGACTGGCTTCCTCTAGTATCCCATCTATCTTGTCCTGCTTAGCTCTGGCAAGGGCTTTTTGAACTCGATTAGACAG
>NW_026263654.1:0-20000 GCF_009650485.2 Drosophila albomicans
CTATATAGAAGGCAATACAAGATTAAAGTTAAAAATAATGAGTTTTACTGTGTATAATATATAAATCATATAGTGCAATATGACAAAAAGATACGTAATGAAGTTTTACTTTGTAATTAGTGCACATAAAGATATTAAATAAGTAGCTGGTTGTAGAACGTGTCCAAACGTGTCGAGAGGCACAAATTACGTTGAATTACATGATATGGCAAGTGTGTGCCTCATCTATACGTATATATGTATTAGATGCATAAGTTAAAAATATGAAGTATTTGCATATTAATTGTGCCAAAAGTCGTTAGTGTATACTTATTAGATGTAGAAATTATACATGGCATGGCTCATCGTTTATGTATTGATCACTATTCTTCAGTTTGTATTAAGTATAATTTTTGTTACTATTAATTATATAGTTCATCCGATTATAATGATACTTATCTGTTATAATTGTCTTTATATACATTACTGATTAATGTGTTCCGAAGCGGTGTTCGTGCTAAAGATGTATATTTGTGATAATTGAACTCTAGGACACAATGGGGTTGGACGGAGGTTTTTTATATAATATTGTCTACACGTAAATGCAGAATTAGATAAAATTATCAATTTGTCATCAAAATAAAATAATTTTTTATTCAATTAATTGAATTTAAATTATAAATATGCATGTGTGATATAATATATTTAGTAAGTTGAAATAAAATGATATTTTTGAACGATTATATGCATATATATTTATATATATAAGTATATATATTTATATAAACAATTGTGAATTATAACTAGCGAACGTGAATGCTATCTAATTATGGCCACATTCGTATAGTACATGTCAAGTATAACATATATATATATACAATTATTGAATATTATCGTTTGTTATTCAAAAATATTTGTGAGTTGTCATGTATTTTACATATTTGAAGATTTATGTAATTATATTTTAAATATATTTACATAATGAAATGAACATTATTCTGGTTGATCCTGCCAGTAGTTATATGCTTGTCTCAAAGATTAAGCCATGCATGTCTAAGTACACACGAATTAATAGTGAAACCGCAAAGGGCTCATATATCAGTTGGTTCCTTAGATGTAACAGTTAACGTTGGTACTGGTGGTAATTTGAGCTAATAATGCATTAAAACACGGAACCTTCTGGAACGTGTCTTATTAGCGCATAACCAAGCGATCGCAAGATCGTACATGGTTGACTCTAGATAACAATGCAGTCGTATGGTCTCGTACCGACGACAGATAAATTCTTCAATGTCTGCCCTATTCAATTTTGATGGTGTATCTAGGACACCATGGTTGCAACGGGTAACGGGGAATCAGGGTCTGCTTCCGGAGAGGGAGCCTGAGAAACGGCTACCACATCTAAGGAAGGCAGCAGGCGCGTAATTACCCACTCCCCAGCTCGGGGAGGTAGTGACGAAAAATAACAATACAGGACTCATATCCGAGGCCCTGTCTTAGAATGAAGTACACTTTAAATCCTTTAACAAGGACCTATTGGAGGGCAAGTCTGGGTGCCAGCAGCCGCGGTAATTCCAGCTCCCATATAGCGTATATTAAAGTTGTTTGCGGTTAAAACGTTCGTAGTTGACTTGTGCTTCATTACGGGTAGTGCAACTTACAATTGTTAGTTAGTAACTATACCTTATGTATGTAAGCGTATTACCGGTGGAGTTCTAATATATAATTAGGTACTTGTACTTTTTATTATGTTCCCCCTATTTAACCTGCATTAGTGCTCTTCATCGAGTGTTATTGTGGCCGGTACATTACTTTGAACATTAGAGTGCTTAAAGCAGGCTTCAATGCTGATATAACATGTGCAATGGGATAATGAAATGAAGACCTTCTGTTCTGCTTCATTGGTTTTCAGATCAGAGGTTAAGATTAATAGAAGCAGTTGGGGCATTAGTATTACGCGCGAGAGGTGAATTCTTGGACCGGTCGGTAGACTAACTTAAGCGAAGCATTTGCCAAAGATGTTTTCATTATCAAGAACGAAAGTTAGAGGTTTCGAAGGCGATCAGATACCGCCCTAGTTCTAACCCATAAACGATGCCAGCTAGCAATTGGGTGTAGCTACTTTTATGGCTTCTCAGTCGCTTCCCGGGAAACCAAAGCTTTTGGGCTCCGGGGGAAGTATGGTTGCAAAGCTGAAACTTAAAGGAATTGACGGAAGGGCACCACCAGGAGTGGAGCCTGCGGCTTAATTTGACTCAACACGGGAAAAACTTACCAGGTCCGAACATAAGTGTGTAAGATCAGATTGATAGCTCTTTCTCGAATCTATGGGTGGTGGTGCATGGCCGTTCTTAGTTCGTGGAGTGATTTGTCTGGTTAATTCCGATAACGAACGAGACTCAAATATATTAAATAGATATCTTCAGGATTAGGTGTTGAAGCTTATATAGCCTTCATTCATGTGGCAGTAAAAATGTTTATTGTGTTTGAATGTGTTTATATAAGTGGAGCCGTACCTGTTGGTTTGTCCATTATAAGGACACTAGCTTCTTAAATGGACAAATTGGCGTCTAGCAAATAATGAGAATTGAGCAATAACAGGTCTGTGATGCCTTAGATGTCCTGGGCTGCACGCGCGCTACATGAAAGTATCAACGTGTATTTCCTAGACCGAGAGGTCCGGGGTAAACCGCTGAACCACTTTCAATGCTTGGGATTGTGAACTGAAACTGTTCACATGAACTTGGAATTCCCAGTAGTGTGAGTCATTAATCGCATTGATTACGTCCCTGCCTTTGTGCACACGCCCGTCGCTACTACCGAGATTGAATTATTTAGTGAGGTCTCCGGACGTGATCACTGTGACGCTGCCCTTGTGTGTTGCGGTGTTTCGCAAAAGTTGAACCGAACTTGATTATTTAGAGGAAGTAAAGTGTAACAAGGTTTCCGTAGGTGAAACCTGCGGAAGGATCATTATTGTTTTAATGCATCTAACGTTAATAAATTAATTTTGTTTTTCTCTTTTAGGGAATTTGCAATATTTAATAAATTTATGTACTAATAAATATAATATTTTTATTCTCATATGAGATACATTATGCAACATATAATAATTTAATTAGTAAAACCGTTTGTCATGTATTATTATTATTATTACTGTATTAAGAGTGTTTTATGTGTTTGATAATAATGCGTGTATATGTCCATATATAATGCGTTGCAATGTATTGTGCATATTCCGTCGCATACATTGGTTCGCACCTAAAGAAAAACAATGTTGTACCTGTTTGGCAGGTTAACTCTTTACATTGTTGCATTACAATAATTTGGCTAAAATATACTTGTATATATCTTATTATTATGTTATGTAAAGCTAAGCATTTCGCCATTTATTTAGGTATAAAAAATTTTATTGAGGAATTGATATATGCCGTCAATGGTGTATTTTTAATTTCTTTCAATAGAAAATATTCTTGACGTATGAAATAAAAAAATTGTATCACTCTACGGTGGATCCTCGGCTCATGGGTCGATGAAAGAACGCAGCAAACTGTGCGTCATCGTGTGAACTGCAGGACACATGAACAGCGACATTTTGAACGCATAATGCAGTCCATGCTGTTATGTACTTTAATTAATTTTTTAGTGCTGCTTGGACTACATTGGTTGAGGGTTGTAAGACTATGCTAAATAAGTTTGTTTAAAATTTTTCGGAATTTTAAAGCACATTGTATATTATTGGATAATATAAGTGTGAATCTAAAGTTCTCGCTTAAGATATCACATAATATTAATTAATAAATGAAATCTAAAACTCTGTTGCATGAGAATTTGAAGATTAAGTGTTCTTTATTCATTTCAATTATATATTGAGGATGTCTGCATAAAATATATTATTTTATAAACTAGAATTGCCTTCTTATTAACGAATATGGTATAAGAATAATTTTGTGAATATTATGGCTTCAGAAAAAAATAGTATATTTCAAAAATAGGTAGAGAATTGTCTATAAGTGTAATTAAACACCTCAACTCATATGGGACTACCCCCTGAATTTAAGGCATATTATATTAAGGGGAGGAAAAGAAACTAACAAGGATTTTCTTAGTAGCGGCGAGCGAAAGAAATCAGTTCAGCACTTAAGTCACTTTGTCTATATTGGCAAATGTGAGATGCAGTGTATGGAACGTCATATTCTAGTATGAGAATTAACGATTTAAGTCTTCTTAATGAGGCCATTTACCCATAGAGGGTGCCACAGGCCGTATCACGTTAATGATTATTGATGATGTTTTCCATTAAGACGTCGTGTTGCTTGATAGTGCGCACTAAGTGGGTGGTAAACTTCCATCTAAAACTAAATATAACCATGAGACGCGATAGTAAACAAG
Source organism: Drosophila albomicans (assembly GCF_009650485.2). Lineage (NCBI taxonomy): Eukaryota > Metazoa > Arthropoda > Insecta > Diptera > Drosophilidae > Drosophila > Drosophila albomicans. The sequence goes on from NW_026263654.1 coordinate 4,372, forward strand.
TACGTGAGGGAAAGTTGAAAAGAACTCTGAATAGAGAGTTTAAATAGTAGTGAAACTGCTTAGAGGTTAAGCCCCGATGAACCTGAATATCCGTTATGGAAAATTCATCATTAGAATTGTAATATATTTATCATATTATAACGATAGTGTGCATTTTTTCCATATAAGGACATTGTAATCTTTGCATGTATGGAATTTATCAAACAATTTTGATAAGAGTTTATTTAAATTAGAGTGTTGCATTTTAACATAAAATAAATTTTCAAAAAATTTGATAAAGTGCTGATAGATTATATGAGTACAGTGCGTTATTTTTTCGGAATTATATAATGGCATGATTATCATTGATTTTTATGTTTATTATAAGCACTTGTATGATTAACAATGCGAAAGATTCAGGATACCTTCGGGACCCGTCTTGAAACACGGACCAAGGAGTCTAACATATGTGCAAGTTATTGGGGATATAAACCTAATAGCGTAATTAACTTGACTATTATTGGATTAGTTTTTTTACTATTTATAGTTGATTAACGCAATCCGGGCGTTCTATATAGTTATGTATAATAATATTTATATATTTATGCCTCTAACTGGAACGTACCTTGAGCATATATGCTGTGACCCGAAAGATGGTGAACTATACTTGATCAGGTTGAAGTCAGGGGAAAACCCTGATGGAAGACCGAAACAGTTCTGACGTGCAAATCGATTGTCAGAATTGAGTATAGGGGCGAAAGACCAATCGAACCATCTAGTAGCTGGTCCTTCCGAAGTTTCCCTCAGGATAGCTGGTGCATTTAACTGTTGTATAAAATAATCTTATCTGGTAAAGCGAATGATTAGAGGCCTTAGGGTCGAAACGTCTTAACCTATTCTCAACTTTAAATGGGTAAGAACCTTAACTTTCTTGATATGAAGTTTAAGGTTATGATATAATGTGCCCAGTGGGCCACTTTTGGTAAGCAGAACTGGCGCTGTGGGATGAACCAAACGTAATGTTACGGTGCCCAAATTAACAACTATTCAGAAACCATGAAAGGCGTTGGTTGCTTAAAACAGCAGGACGGTGATCATGGAAGTCGAAAATCCGCTAAGGAGTGTGTAACAACTCACCTGCCGAAGCAACTAGCCCTTAAAATGGATGCGCTTAAGTTGTATACCTATACATTACCGCTAAAGTAGATGATTTATATTACTTGTATATAAATTTTGAACTTTAGTGAGTAGGAAGGTACAATGGTGTGCTTAGAAGTGTTTGGCGTAAGCCTGCATGGAGCCGTCATTGGTACAGATCTTGGTGTAGTAGCAAATAATCGAATGAGACCTTGGAGGACTGAAGTGGAGAAGGGTTTCGTGTTGTGAACAGTGGTTGATCACGAGTTAGTCGTCCTAAGTTCAAGGCGAAAGCCGAAAATTTCAAGTAAAAAAAAGTAACTAAAATTTATATTTTGTCCATAATTAAAAAACTTGAATAATTTTGAACGAAAGGGAATACGGTTCCAATTCCGTAACCTGTTGAGTATCCGTTTGTTATTAAATATGGGCCTCGTGCTCATCCTGGCAACAGGAACGACCATAAAGAAGCCGTCGAGAGATATCGGAAGAGTTTTCTTTTCTGTTTTATAGCCGTACTACCATGGAAGTCTTTCGCAGAGAGATATGGTAGATGGCTAGAAGAGCAATGACATATACTGTTGTGTCGATATTTTCTCCTCGGACCTTGAAAATTTATGGTGGGGACACGCAAACTTCTCAACAGGCCGTACCAATATCCGCAGCTGGTCTCCAAGGTGAAGAGTCTCTAGTCGATAGAATAATGTAGGTAAGGGAAGTCGGCAATTAGATCCGTAACTTCGGGATAAGGATTGGCTCTGAAGATTGAGATAGTCGGCTTGATTGGGAAAACAATAACATGGTTTATGTGCTCGTTCTGGGTAATAGAGTTTCTATCATTTATGGTAGTTTCTTGTTCCCCGGATAGTTTAGTTACGTAGCCAATTGTGGAACTTTCTTGCTAAAATTTTTTAAGAATACTAGTTGGGCAACCAGCTAGTTCTTTTAAATTATATAACGATTATCAATTAACAATCAATTCAGAACTGGCACGACTTGGGGAATCCGACTGTCTAATTAAAACAAAGCATTGTGATGGCCCTAGCGGGTGTTGACACAATGTGATTTCTGCCCAGTGCTCTGAATGTCAAAGTGAAAGAAATTCAAGTAAGCGCGGGTCAACGGCGGGAGTAACTATGACTCTCTTAAGGTAGCCAAATGCCTCGTCATCTAATTAGTGACGCGCGCATGAATGGCATTAACGAGATTCCTACTGTCCCTATCTACTCAGTCTGGTTTCAACTGTCGAGCTGAACAGACGTGTTAGCGGGTGCCTGCATTTCGTAGTGTTTTTTGCGATAACAGTTATTTGTTATCTCTTAGTTAGCGGTAAAAGTTTCGCGTGTGCGCTTTGTGCTCCTCATTCGCTGTGTGCGTGTGAGCAGCGTGGGAAAATCGTCGCGCGTCGTTGAGAGTGTGTGCGTGCGTGTGCTTATTTTAAGCGCTATTAAAGTAGCTTAGTTTCGAGTGACCTACTTTCTGGTGAGTACAGTTGAGTATTTTTAAGACTTGCAAAAAAGTTTTAGATGCCAGCGTGCAAGCCGGCCGTTGGTGCTGGGGGAGTGGTGCGTCGACGGACGACCTCCCTTCGGTGGCTGACGGGAAAGGTTAAGCGGAAGGCGGGTTCGGCGTCAGCAAGGAAGCTGAAGAAGGCAGCTTCTTTAGCTTCTTTTTGCTGATGCTGGGTTAGGTGCTGAGTGTATGGGAGCCGCTAGTGGTGGTGTCAGCGCTGCTACTAGCGTGTTTTAGCGTGGCTGAGGAGAATCTGGTTTCGGCAGATTCGACCCCGATGTGCTCATTGGGGAGTATGCTAGAGGAGTTTAGGGCGGCTGAAAAGGCAGCAGAGGCGTTGGTTGCTCCATTGAGCAAGCCAGGGTCAATGATGCGCAAGGGAAGCCCAGTAGAGAAAATGAAGGCGATCAGTAAGGACGTGCTCACGCTCGTTGTTGCTGATTGTGGAATGCAAGGCAAGGCGCTGGTTAGTGTAGTTGACTACCTAGCGGAAATGGAGACGCTGCTGTTTTCGCAGATGGCGGAAAATGAGCGTCTCCGAGGACGGTTGGAGGAGGCTCGCGCTCATGCGAGTAGCGGCCCCTCCAATGGGCCTTCCGAGTGCCAGCGCCGGTTAGCGGGGGTGCTCCGCTGCGTGCACCGGTTGCCAAAGGCGGTTCCAAGTCGGCAGCGCCGTCTACCCCGGAGACGCCGAGACCTAAGCCAGTTGAGACATGGTCCCTCGTGGTCCGCAGCAAGACTGCGAAGACCTCAAAGGAAGTGGTTGATCAGGTGGTGAAGGAGGTAGGTCCAACCCTGGGTGTACGGGTGCACGAGGTTCGTCCTCTTCGGGATGGTGGTGCGATTATTCGCACTCCATCCGTTGCAGAGCGGAGAGTGATCGCAGGAAACGCGAAATTTAAAGAGGTGGGGGCTGGAAGTGAGTGTGAATGTCAAACTGGGGCCTAAAATTGTGGTGACGGGCGTTCACTCGCAGATTACTCCTGACGAATTCATGAGTGATCTTTTCGAGATGAACCTCAAGGACAGCATGTCTCTTGAGGCCTTCAAGAAAGGCGTCCGTATGGTGAGCAAGCCATGGCCTGTGACTGGTGGGTCAGCGTCGGTCAATGTTGTGTTGGAGGGCGATGGCATGGCCATGCAAACTCTGCTCGATGTTGGCCGCTGCTACATCAAGTGGTTTTCATTCCGCTTGAGGAACTTTGACCCGGTTCTGAGCTGCTTCCGTTGCCTGGGCTTCGACCACAAGGTAGCGGACTGCAGGGCCAAGCACGATGTCTGTCGGCGCTGTGGTCAAGTGGGCCATCGGGTAGCTAAGTGTACCAATGCACTTAGTTGCCGGAATTGTGCTTTTAAAGGGCAGCCTTCGGAGCATCTTATGATGTCTCTGGCTTGCCCGATATATAGTGCGATTGTCGCGAGGGCCAACGCTAGACATTAATATGGCTAGCAAAGTCCTTCAGTTGAACTGCCAGCGGTCATATGCAGTTATGTGCGATGTGGGCGAAATGATGTGTGAGAGAGGCAGTGTAGTGGCCCTGCTGCAGGAGCCGTATGCAACCGATGGTTGCGTACGTGGCTTACCCGCGCACATGCGCGTGTTCACTGACAGCAGGGCCAAGGCTGCGGGTGGTGGTGAATGATGTTGGTATTGAATGCACTCTGATGTGTTCTACCGACTGGGGGGTGTGTGTGTGCCTTAATGGCAATTTTGGCAGGGTGTTAGTTGTGAGTGTGTATTGCGCGTTCGGGGAACCCCTCGAGCCGTATATAGCGTACATGGATGAGGTGCTACTACTGGCGAGTAGCGATCCGATCATCCTTGGTATTGATGCGAATGCGTCGTCCCCCGTGTGGTTCAGTAAGATGCCCAGACACTCGTCTGGGTATCAGAACCACAGGCGGGGTGAAACGCTAGCCGAGTGGGCCGTGTCCCAAGATGTTCGGTCGTTAATCAACCCAGCGTGTGGTATACCTTTGATGGTCCGAACGGGAAAAGTGACATTGACGTCACCCTTGTGAATGAAGCAGCAATGCGTGTGTGTGTTCATTTTGAGTGGAGTGTTTTAGGTGGGGTAGGTATAAGTGATCACAATCCAATTGAGATTGTGTTTTGCATATACTCCCACAACGAATGAAAGTGTTGGGGGTAATTCGTGGAGCACTTGTGGTGTGAATTGGGCCCAATATGGGCTGTTTATATGTGAGGCGGGCAACGCAAGTTCCGCTTAGCACCTTCAGTGCAATGAGTGTTGACGAGCAGGTCATGTGTGTGAATAGGTGGATGACGGGTGTGAATGATAGCATGCTTCGGAGACACCGCAAGGTGAATCTTAAGCGTGTTAAGTGGTGGACGAGTGAGTTGAGTGCTAAGCGTAGGATACTTCGAACTCTGCGGAAACGTTTCCAAAGAGCGAGAATATCCAATGCGATAGCGCTGCTCAGCTAAGGCGAGAGTATAGTAGGTGTATGAATGAGTACAAGGAAATGCTTGTACGTGTGAAAGAAGCGGAATGGCGTGATTTTGTAGATCGCAATAAGCATGATCCCTGGGGTCGTGTTTATCAAATAGCGAGAGGGAAAGGCAGGGAGCTTAGTTTAGGCAACTTACATGTCGGAGGCCTTCAGCTAACGGCATGGAAGGATTGTATGAATGCTTTGCTGAATGTGTTCTTCCCGCGAGAGGAGAGACAGGAGGCTCCACTACATGTGGAGCAACCTGTTGAACCGCTCCCGAGAAGCTGAATTGGGGGCGGCTTTTAAGAGGTTAAAGTCGAGAAAGTCGCCCGGCATGGATGGTTTCACTGGGAAATGTGTAAATGTGTTTGGAATTCGATTCCAGAGTATATGTATGCATTGTATGAAAGGTGTGTGAATGAGGGATACTTTCCAGTGAATGGAAATGTGCAAAGATGGTAGTGCTCTTGAAGTCGCCCGATAAGATCAGGAGTAATCCTCGATCTTATCGGGGCATCAGTCTCCTTCCTGTGCTTGGAAAAGTGCTAGAAAGAGTCATGATAGAAAGGCTGCTTGAGTTAGTTGAAGACCAGATGTCTGATAGACAATATGGCTTCACTAGAGGTAGATGTACGGAGGATGCATGGCATTATGTCAAGGACTCGGTGGGGTCCAGCAACTCCAGGTACGTCTTAGGCATTTTTGTAGATTTTAGGGGTGCGTTTGACCACCTTAGCTGGGCAAGTGTGTTAAGAAAAATTGAGCGACTGTGGCTGCCGAGAGATGGCTCTATGGAAGAGCTACTTTTCTGGCAGGCGTGCGACAGCAATAGGAAAATGTGAGAGTGTCACTGTGGATGTGGTTCGTGGTTGTCCGCAAGGATCCATCTGTGGTCCATTTATATGGAACCTAATGATGGACTCCCTATTGCGGCAACTCGAATTGCGCTGCAAGTGTTGTGCGTATGCGGATGATCTGCTCATTTTGATTGAGGGGCAATCGCGCTCCGAGATTGAGGCAGGTGCTAGGGAGTGCTTGCGCATTGTTTGCGATTGGGGCGACAGTGTCGGCGTCGGTTTGGCAGCGGATAAGACGGTGGCAATGTTACTCAAGGGTAAATTGTCTGCCAGTCGGCCTCCAGTTGTCAGACTAAACGACGTTAGCTTAAAGTATGTGACTGAGGTTCGATACCTTGGCATTACTTTCGGTGAGGGGATGTGCTTTATGCCGCATCTCACCGGTCTCAGGGCGCGGTTGTTTTAGTGTGGTTGGACAGGTGCGTCGCATTTTGCGGAGTGATTGGGGCCTCAGCAGACGAGCTGTGCGTACCATATACAGCGGCCTATTTGTTGCATGTGCAGCATATGGGTCGTCTGTGTGGTATGAGGCAGCAAAGACTGTTGTGGGCAGAAAGAAAGTGCTGGCTTGCCAGCGTGTGATTCTTTTAGGTTGTCTGCCTGTGTGCCGCACTGTTTCTACGGAAGCTTTGCAGGTATTGCTTGGTGCAGCCCCTCTTGACTTGGAAGTTCAGGCGTAGAGCCTTGATGTTCAAGATTAAGAGGCGGCTGCCATTGCTGCGGGATGAGTGGTTATTTGATAGGGACGTAAATAGCTTAGCAGTGGATAGCTGTAAGAAGTTATTGAAAGAGTGTGTTCTGTCTGACTGGCAGGTCAGATGGGATGCAAGTGTGAATGGGCGGGTGACTCGCGAATTTATTCGTGATGTCAAGTTCACTGCAGACCGTCCAGACTTCAGATTTAATCTGAGTCTCGGATTCTTGTTGACTGGCCATGGTTCTCTCAATGCATTCTTGCATCCGAGAAGCCTGTGCGATAGTCCGGAATGCCGCTGCGGTTTGGCAGCGGAGACTGCCATGCATGTGTTGTGTGAATGCCCACTGTATAGCGATATACGTGTGATGGATGAGCTAGGGATTAGGCAGACTGGTGGTGGGTTTGACGTAAGTCAATCACTCTCCACTAGTACTTGTGTAGGTAATTTGAATGAGTTTGCCCGCATTGTATTTGCGAGACGGCGGATGAGCGTTCCTGGAGGCAGGAATGAATGATTGTGTGAATAATGTATGCATGAGGGGAATGGGAATGCTAGGTAGGCAGGCGTGAATCGGGATGTATGAATGTGGGGTTGCAATGAATCGGAGCGTATGTATGTTGTATGTTTATGTTTCCACCTGGGCCACCAACCCGTAACTGTTTGGAGTTAAAATTGGTAGTACCTTTGTGGTACGAAACCTGACCGGAGGTTTTTCTGGTACCACGGGAACCAGGTGCCCGCGGACATATGTCCGTCCTGGTATTTGGTTGCGGCCCTTTCGGGAGTATCGTGGTGGCTGTGGTTTACCATCCAAATGCGGATAGAGTGGAGTGCTCGACGTGGAGTTGCGTAATACAACCGGTTGCCGTGATACCATAGATCGGAAGAGGTTTTAGATGGGCCTCGCTCCTCACACAGGAGGTTGAGCCAACCCAAACAGTTGGCTCTTCAATGTGTACCCGTGAATTGCTCCATGGGGGCGCTGATTCGACGCTTAAATTGAATTGTCTGTGCTGCGCACCGTGAGATAGAGCCAACATGGCAGGTGCTCACGTTAATCTACCAAATTCCATGTCCCTATCTACTATCTAGCGAAAACCACAGCCAAGGGAACGGGCTTGGAATAATTAGCGGGGAAAGAAGACCCTTTTGAGCTTGACTCTAATCTGGCAGTGTAAGGAGACATAAGAGGTGTAGAATAAGTGGGAGATATTAAATTTCGGTTTAGTATCGACAATGAAATACCACTACTCTTATTGTTTTCCTTACTTACTTGATTAAATGGAACGTGTATCATTTCCTAGCCATTATACGGATATATTTATTATATCTTATGGTATTGGGTTTTGATGCAAGCTTCTTGATCAAAGTATCACGAGTTTGTTATATAATCGCAAACAAATTCATTAATGAGAGAGTGCATTTATGTGTTCTTAAATTAAAAATTTGGTATAACTCCAATTACTCAGGTATGATCCAATTCAAGGACATTGCCAGGTAGGGAGTTTGACTGGGGCGGTACATCTCTCAAATAATAACGGAGGTGTCCCAAGGCCAGCTCAGTGCGGACAGAAACCACACATAGAGCAAAAGGGCAAATGCTGACTTGATCTCGGTGTTCAGTACACACAGGGACAGCAAAAGCTCGGCCTATCGATCCTTTTGGTTTAAAGAGTTTTTAACAAGAGGTGTCAGAAAAGTTACCATAGGGATAACTGGCTTGTGGCGGCCAAGCGTTCATAGCGACGTCGCTTTTTGATCCTTCGATGTCGGCTCTTCCTATCATTGTGAAGCAAAATTCACCAAGCGTTGGATTGTTCACCCATGCAAAGGGAACGTGAGCTGGGTTTAGACCGTCGTGAGACAGGTTAGTTTTACCCTACTAATGACAAAAACGTTGTTGCGACAGCATTCCTGCGTAGTACGAGAGGAACCGCAGGTACGGACCAATGGCACAATACTTGTTCGAGCGAACAGTGGTATGACGCTACGTCCGTTGGATTATGCCTGAACGCCTCTAAGGTCGTATCCGTGCTGGACTGCAATGATAAATAAGGGGCAATTTGCATTGTATGGCTTCTAAACCATTAAAAGTTTATTATTCATTTAATAGACGACGATGGATGTGATGCCAATGTTACATATAACATAGTAAATTGGGAGGATCTTCGATCACCTGGTGCCGCGCTAGTTATATATTAAAACATTATTTAATACAATGACAAAGCCTTGAATCAATTGTAAACGACTTTTATAACAGGCAAGGTGTTGTAAGTGGTTGAGCAGCTGCCATACTGCGATCCACTGAAGCTTATCCTTTGCTTGACGATTCGATAAAATATATATGTTTAAGGCATATATAAAAAAATATTATATATATATTATATATATATAAATATGCAAAATTGTATGCATAATTATTAATTATGTGTTATACAATTACGCATATAAGAAGAAAATTTATATAATATATATAATATTATATATATATAAATAAATAATATATATCTATGTGTACAAAATATACTTGTGTATTTTAAATATGCATTTATTTAGTATGCGTTAGTTATATATATTTATTTGGTAGCAAAAGGAACGCCATTTATATTAGTGGCGAAAATTAATAATATGCATAGTAAGTATATCTATGTATACAAAATACTTGCATATTTTATATATGCATTTATTTATTATGCGTTGGTTATATATATTTATTTGGTAGCAAAAGGAACGCCATTATATTAGTGGCGAAAATTAATAATATGCATAGTATATCTATGTGTACAAAATACTTGCGTATTTTATATATGCATTTATTTATAATGCGTTGGTTATATATATTTATTTGGTAGCAAAAGGAACGTCATCATATTAGTGGCGAAAATTAAGAATATGCAAAGGTATAACTATGTGTACAAAATACTTGCGTATTTTTAAATATGCATTTATTTAGTATGCGTTAGTTATTTATATTTATTTGGTAGCAAAAGGAACGCCATTATATTAGTGGCGAAAATTAATAATATGCATACTAAGTATATCTAAGTATACAAAACACTTGCGTATTTTATATATGCATTTATTTATAATGCGTTAGTTGTATATATTTATTTGGTAGCAAAAGGAACGCCATTATATTAGTGGCGAAAATTAAGAATATGCATAGTATATCTATGTGTACAAAATACTTGCGTATTTTATATATGCATTTATTTATTATGCGTTGGTTATATATATTTATTTGGTAGCAAAAGGAACGCCATTATATTAGTGGCGAAAATTAAGAATATGCATAGTATATCTATGTGTACAAAATACTTGTATATTTTAAATATGCATTTATTTAGTAAGCGTTAGTTATATATATTTATTTGGTAGCAGAAGGAACGCCATCATATTAGTGGCGAAAAATTAAAAATATGCATAGTATATCTATGTGTACAAAATACTTGTGTATTTTATATATGCATTTATTTATTATGCGTACGCAATATATATTTTATTTGGTAGCCAGAAGGACGCCATCATATTAGTGGCGAAAATTAAGAATATGCATGATATACGCCATCTATGTTATATAATAATTATATATATGTATATATATATGAACAGAATACTTGCGTATTTTAAGTATGCATTTATTTCATACACAATTATGTGTTTGGTAGCAAAAGAACGCCATCATATTAGTGGCGAAAATTAAGACATGAGATATGAGTTCAGCTTTGACAAAAAATTTCAACATATACTTGAAGTTTTTAAATAGCATTTTATACTGTTTATTAATATAATGAGATAAGATTTTGAATTTAACTTGAGAAAAAGATTTTTTGGACTTGGTGAATTTTTTATTGAACTGCAGCCATATGATATGAGGTTCTACCGAGAGATGAGTTCAACATTGACAAAAAATTTCAACATATGAAAATTGAAGAAAAATACTTTTTAAAATATCATTTTATAAGCAGTTTATTAATAAAATGAGATACAATTTTGAATTTAACTTGAGAAAAAAATTTTTGGACTTGGTGAATTTTTTATTGAATTGCAGCCATATGATATGAGGTTCTACCGAGAGATGAGTTCAACTATGACAAAAAATTTCAACATATGAAAATTGAAGAAAAAACTTTTTAAATATCATTTTATACAGTTTATTAATATAATGAGATAAGATTTTGAATTTAACTTGAGAAAAAGATTTTTTGACTTGGTGAATTTTTTATTGAACTGCAGCCATATGATATGAGGTTCTACCGAGAGATGAGTTCAACTTTGACAAAAAAATTTCAACATATGAAAATTGAAGAAAAACCTTTTTAAATATCATTTTATACAGTTTATTAATATAATGAGATAAGATTTTGAATTTAACTTGAGAAAAAATTTTTTGGACTTGGTGAATTTTTTATTGAACTTCAGCCATATGATATGAGGTTCTACCGAGATATGAGTTCAACATTGACAAAAAATTTCAACATATGAAAATTGAAGAAAAAACTTTTTAAATATCATTTTATACAGTTTATTAATATAATGAGATACGATTTTGAATTTAACTTGAGAAAAAAATTTTTTGGACTTGGTGAAATTTTTTATTGAACTGCAGCCATATGATATGAGGTTCTACCGAGATATGAGTTCAACTTTGACAAAAAATTTCAACATATGAAAATTGAAGAAAAAACTTTTTATATATATCATTTTATATAGTTTATTAATAAAATGAATTAAGATTTTGAATTTAACTTGAGAAAAAAAATTTTTTGGACTTGGTAAATTTTTTGGTGAATTTTTTATTGAACTTCAGCCATATGATATGAGGTTCTACCGAAATATGAGTTCAACTTTGACAAAAAATTTCAACATATGAAAATTGAAGAAAAAACTTTTTAAATAGCATTTTATACTGTTTATTAATATAATGAGATAAGATTTTTAATTTAACTTGAGAAAAAAATTTTTTGGACTTGGTGAATTTTTTATTGAACTACAGCCATATGATATGAGGTTCTACCGAGATATGAGTTCAACTTTGACAAAAAATTTCAACATATGAAAATTGTAGAAAAAACTTTTTATATATCATTTTATACAGTTTTTTAATAAAATGAGATAAGATTTTGAATTTAACTTGAGAAAAAAATTTTTTGGACTTGGTGAATTTTTTATTGAACTGCAGCCATATGATATAAGGTTCTACCGAGATATGAGTTCAACTTTGACAAAAATTTTCAACAATGTTAAACAATTTACGATTGTACTAGTATTTAATACAAATTATTGATAACAAAAATAATGAAGTTTTGCTGTTGTATTATTAAAATAGTGCCACATAAAGATACATTAGGTGGTAGACCTTAGTAAAATGAGCGGGTTGTAGAAAAACGTGTCACAAAACCTATATGGGGTGGTGAGGTCGGGCAGGCATGTCATATGAGAAAATTTCACAAGTGAAATATATATGTCTATGTATATGGAGTGTAATGCCGGCATAAGTCATATATATAAATAATATATGAAAATAATCATATAGAAGGCAATATGATTAAAAAAGTTAAAAATAATGAAGTTTTACTGTTGCATTATTAAATTAGTGCAACATAAAGATACATTAGGTGATATACCTTAGTAAAATGAGCTGGTTGTAGAAAACGTGTCACAAAACCTATATAGGGGTGGTGATGTCGAGCAGGCATGTCATATGAGAAAAATTTCACAAGTGGAAATATATATGACTATGTATATGGAGTGAGTCTTGCCGGCATAAGTCATATATAAATAATATATGAAAATAATCATATAGAAGGCAATATGATTAAAAAAAGTTAAAAATAATGAAGTTTTACTGTTGTATTATTAAATTAGTGCAACAAAAAGATACGTTAGATGGTAATACTAAATAAAATAAGAGCATTGTAGAAAACGTGTCACAAAACCTATATAGGGGTGGTGAGGTCGGGCAGGCATGTCATATGAGAAAAATTTCACAAGTGAAATATATATGACTATTTATATATGGAGTGTCATGCCGGCATAAGTCATATATAAATAATATATGAAAATAATCATATAGAAGGCAATATGATTAAAAAAGTTAAAAATAATGAAGTTTTACTGTTGCATTATTAAATTAGTGCAACATAAAGATACATTAGGTGGTATACCTTAGTAAAAATGAGCTGGTTGTAGAAAACGTGTCACAAAAACCTATATAGGGGTGGTGATGTCGAGCAGGCATGTCATATGAGAAAAATTTCACAAGTGAAATATATATGACTATGTATATGGAGTGAGTCTTGCCGGCATAAGTCATATATAAATAATATATGAAAATAATCATATAGAAGGCAATATGATTAAAAAAGTTAAAAATAATGAAGTTTTACTGTTGTATTATTAAATTAGTGCAACAAAAAGATACGTTAGATGGTAATACTAAATAAAATAAGAGCATTGTAGAAAACGTGTCACAAAACCTATATAGGGGTGGTGAGGTCGGGCAGGCATGTCATATGAGAAAAATTTCACAAGTGAAATATATATGACTATTTATATGGAGTGTCATGCCGGCATAAGTCATATATAAATATATATGAAAATAATCATATAGAAGGCAATATGATAAAAAAGTTAAAAATAATGAAGTTTTACTGTTGCATTATTAAATTAGTGCAACATAAAGATACATTAGGTGGTATACTTAGTAAAATGAGCTGGTTGTAGAAAACGTGTCACAAAACCTATATAGGGGTGGTGATGTCGAGCAGGCATGTCATATGAGAAAAATTTCACAAGTGAAATATATATGACTATGTATATGGAGTGAGTCTTGCCGGCATAAGTCATATATAAATAATATATGAAAAATAATCATATAGAAGGCAATATGATTAAAAAAGTTAAAAATAATGAAGTTTTACTGTTGTATTATTAAATTAGTGCAACAAAAAGATACGTTAGATGGTAATACTTAATAAAATAAGAGCATTGTAGAAAACGTGTCACAAAACCTATATAGGGGTGGTGAGGTCGGGCAGGCATGTCATATGAGAAAAATTTCACAAGTGAAATATATATGACTATTTATATGGAGTGTCATGCCGGCATAAGTCATATATAAATAATATATGAAAATAATCATATAGAAGGCAATATGATTAAAAAAGTTAAAAATAATGAAGTTTTACTGTTGCATTATTAAATTAGTGCAACAAAAAGATACATTAGCATGGGTATACCTTAGTAAAATAAGAGCTGGTTGTAGAAAAACGTGTCACAAAACCTATATAGGGGTGGTGATGTCGAGCAGGCATGTCATATGAGAAAAATTTCACAAGTGAAATATATATGACTATGTATATGGAGTGAGTCTTGCCGGCATAAGTCATATATAAATAAATATATGAAAATAATCATATAGAAGGCAATATGATTAAAAAAGTTAAAAATAATGAAGTTTTACTGTTGCATTATTAAATTAGTGCAACATAAAGATACATTAGGTGGTATACCTTAGTAAAATGAGCTGGTTGTAGAAAACGTGTCACAAAACCTATATAGGGGTGGTGATGTCGAGCAGGCATGTCATATGAGAAAAATTTCACAAGTGAAATATATATGACTATGTATATGGAGTGAGTCTTGCCGGCATAAGTCATATATAAATAATATATGAAAATAATCATATAGAAGGCAATATGATTAAAAAAGTTAAAAATAATGAAGTTTTACTGTTGCATTATTAAATTAGTGCAACATAAAGATACATTAGGTGGGTATACCTTAGTAAAATGAGCTGGTTGTAGAAAACGTGTCACAAAACCTATATAGGGGTGGTGATGTCGAGCAGGCATGTCATATGAGAAAAATTTCACAAGTGAAATATATATGACTATGTATATGGAGTGAGTCTTGCCGGCATAAGTCATATATAAATAATATATGAAAATAATCATATAGAAGGCAATATGATTAAAAAAGTTAAAAATAATGAAGTTTTACTGTTGTATTATTAAATTAGTGCAACAAAAAGATACGTTAGATGGTAATACTAAATAAAATAAGAGCATTGTAGAAAACGTGTCACAAAACCTATACATGGTGGCAGTGTGTGCTCATCACGTATATATGTATTGGATGCATATATTTCAGTTTGCATATTAAGTAATAATTATGTTATTATTAATTAATTATTAGTCTCATCCGATATAAAAATTGATACTATTATATGGTTATATAATTATTACTATTATATAAGCATATAATGTATTAAATGTCTTTCAAAAGAAGACGGTGTTTCGTAGCTAAAGAATTAATATTTTGTGAATAATTGAAAAATCCTCTAGGACACTATTGTGGACGGAGGTTTTTACTAATATAATATTGTCTACACGTAAATGCAGAATTAGATAAAATTATCAATTTGTCATCAAAATAAAATAATTTTTTATTCAATTAATTGAATTTAAATTATAAATATGCATGTGTGATATAATATATTTAGTAAGTTGAAATAAAATGATATTTTTGAACGATTATATGCATATATATTTTATATATAAGTATATATATTTATATAAACAATTGTGAATTATAACTAGCGAACGTGAATGCTATCTAATTATGGCCACATTCGTATAGTACATGTCAAGTATAACATATATATATATACAATTATTGAATATTATCGTTTGTTATTCAAAAATATTTGTGAGTTGTCATGTATTTTACATATTTGAAGATTTATGTAATTATATTTTAAATATATTTACATAATGAAATGAACATTATTCTGGTTGATCCTGCCAGTAGTTATATGCTTGTCTCAAAGATTAAGCCATGCATGTCTAAGTACACACGAATTAATAGTGAAACCGCAAAAGGCTCATTATATCAGTTATGGTTCCTTAGATCGTTAACAGTTACTTTGGATAACTGTGGTAATTCTAGAGCTAATACATGCAATTAAAACACGGACCTTCTGGAA
>NW_026263654.1:22500-24806 GCF_009650485.2 Drosophila albomicans
TTAAATTAATTTTTTAGTGCTGCTTGGACTACATATGGTTGAGGGTTGTAAGACTATGCTAAATAAGTTGTTTTAAAATTTTTCGGAATTTTAAGCACATTGTATATTATTGGATAATATAAGTGTGAATCTAAAAAGTTCTCGCTTAAGATATTCATAATATGAATTAATAAATGAAAATACTAAAACTCTGTTGCATGAGAAATTTGAAGAATTATATGTTCTTTATTCATTTCAAATAATATTGAGGAATGTCTAGCATAAAAATATATTATTTTATAAACTAGAATTGCCTCTTATTAACGAATATGGTATAAAGAATAATTTTGTGAATATTATGGACCTTCAAGAAAAAAATAGTATATTTCAAAATAGGCAGAGAATTGTCTATAAGTGTAATTAAACAACCCTCAACTCATATGGACTACCCCCTGAATTTAAGCATATTAATTAGGGGAGGAAAAGAAACTAACAAGGATTTTCTTAGTAGCGGCGAGCGAAAAGAAATCAGTTCAGCACTAAGTCACTTTGTCTATATGGCAAATGTGAAGATGCAGTGTATGAACGTCAATATTCTAGTATGAGAAATTAACGATTTAAGTCCTTCTTAATGAGGCCATTTTACCCATAGAGGGTGCCAGGCCCGTATAACGTTAATGATTATTAGATGATGTTTCCAAAGAGTCGTGTTGCTTGAATAGTGCAGCACTAAGTGGGTGTAAACTCCATCTAAAACTAAATATAACCATGAGACCGATAGTAAACAAGTACCGTGAGGGAAAGTTGAAAAGAACTCTGAATAGAGAGTTAAATAGTACGTGAAACTGCTTAGAGTTAAGCCCGATGAACCTGAATATCCGTTATGGAAAATTCATCATTAGAAATTGTAATATTTAATCAATATTATAACGATAGTGTGCATTTTTCCATATAAGGACATTGTAATCTATTAGCAAGCATGTATGGAATTTATCAAACAATTTTGATAAGAGTTTATTTAAATTAGAGTGCTTGCATTTTAACATAAAATAAATTTCAAAAATTTGATAAAGTGCTGATAGATTATATGAGTACAGTGCGTTAATTTTTCGGATTATATAATGGCATGATTATCATTGATTTTTATGTTTATTATAAGCACTTGTATGATTAACAATGCGAAAGATTCAGGATACCTTCGGGACCGTCTTGAAAACACGGACCAAGGAGTCTAACATATGTGCAAGTTATTGGGATATAAACCTAATAGCGTAATTAACTTGACTATTATTGGGATATTAGTTTTTTAACATATTTATAAGTTGATTAACGCAATCCCGGGGCGTTCTATATAGTTATGTATAATAATATTTATATTATTTATGCCTCTAACTGGAACGTACCTTGAGCATATATGCTGTGACCCGAAAGATGGTGAACTATTACTTGATCAGGTTGAAGTCAGGGGAAACCCTGATGGAAGACCGAAACAGTTCTGACGTGCAAATCGATTGTCAGAATTTGAGTATAGGGGCGAAAGACCAATCGAACCATCTAGTAGCTGGTTCCTTCCGAAGTTTCCCTCAGGATAGCTGGTGCATTTTAACTGTTGTATAAATAATCTTATCTGGTAAAGCGAATGATTAGAGGCCTTAGGGTCGAAACGATCTTAACCTATTCTCAAACTTTAAATGGGTAAGAACCTTAACTTTCTTGATATGAAGTTTAAGGTTATGATATAATGTGCCCAGTGGGCCACTTTTGGTAAGCAGAACTGGCGCTGTGGATGAACCAAACGTAATGTTACCGGTGCCCAAATTAACAACTCATCAGAAACCATGAAAGGCGTTGGTTGCTTAAAACAGCAGGAGCGGTGATCATCTGGAGTCGAAATCCGCTAAGGAGTGTGTACAACTCACCTGCCGAAGCAACTAGCCCTTAAAATGGATGGCGCTTAAGTTGTATACCTATAACATTACCGCTAAAGTAGATGATTTATATTACTTGTAATATATAATTTTGAAACTTTAGTGAGTAGGAAGGTACAATGGTGTGCTTAGAAGTGTTTGGCGTAAGCCATGCATGGAGCCGTCATTGGTACAGATCTTGGTGGTAGTAGCAATAATCGAATGAGACCTTGGAGGACTGAAGTGGAGAAGGGTTTCGTGTGAACAGTGGTTGATCACGAGTTAGTCGGTCCTAAGTTTCAAGGCGAAATGCCGAAAATTTTCAAGTAAAAAAAGTAACTAAAATATTATATTATTGTCATAATTAAAAAAACTTGAATAATTTTGAACGAAAGGGACATACGGTTCCAATTCCGTAAG
>NW_026263655.1:0-10000 GCF_009650485.2 Drosophila albomicans
GCTACGTCGTTGGATTATGCCTGAACGGCCTCTAAGGTCGTATCCCGTGCTGGATGCAATGATAAATAAGGGCAATTTGCATTGTATGGCTTCTAAACCATTAAAAGTTTATTAATTCATTTAATAGACGAGATGGATGTGATGCCAATGTTACATATAATCATAGTAAATTGGAGGATCTTCGATCACTGGTGCCGCGCTAGTTATATATTTAAACAATTATTTAATACAATGACAAAGCCTTGAATACCATTGGGTACGACTTTATATAACAGCAAGGTGTTGTGAAGTGGTTGAGCAGCATGCCATACTGCATCCACTGAAGCTATCCTTTGCTGCGATTCGATAAAATATATATTTTAAGGCATATATAAAAAAATATTAATATATTATATTTATATATATAATATGCAAAATTGTGTGCATAATTAATTAATTATGGTGTTATACATTACGCATATTAAGAAGAAATTTATATAATATATAAAATATATATATATATATAATAAATAATATATCATGTGTATAAAAATATACTTGTGTATTTAAATATGCATTTATTTAGTATGCTTAGTTATATATATTTATTTGGTAGCAAAAGAACGCCATTATATTAGTGGCGAAATTAATAATAGCATAGTAAGTATATCTATTATACAAAATACTTGCATATTTTATATAGCAGTTA
Organism: Drosophila albomicans; assembly: GCF_009650485.2. Classification (NCBI taxonomy): domain Eukaryota; kingdom Metazoa; phylum Arthropoda; class Insecta; order Diptera; family Drosophilidae; genus Drosophila; species Drosophila albomicans. Next base: position 689 of record NW_026263655.1, read on the forward strand.
TTTATTATCTATTGTAGCAAAAAGGAACGCATTATATTACAAAATTAGAATACATAGTATATCTATGTGCAAAATATATATATATATGCATTTATTTATAATGCGTTGGTTTATATATTTATTTGGTGCAAAAGGAACGTCATCATATTAGTGGCGAAAATTAAGAATATGCAAAGGTATAACTATGTGTACAAAATACTTGCGTATTTTTAAATATGCATTTTTTAGTATGCGTTAGTTATTTATATTTATTTGGTAGCAAAAGGAACGCCATTATATTAGTGGCGAAACATAAAGAATATGCATGTAAGTATATCTAGTATACAAATACTTGTATACATTTATTTATTATGCGCTATTATATATATTTATGGTAGCAAAAGGAACGCTTAGTGGCGAAAATTAAGAATATGCATAGTTATTCTATTGTGTACTTGCGTATTTTATAAGGCATTTATTTATATGCGTTGGTTATATATATTTATTTGGTAGCAAAAGGAATCATATTAGTGCGCGAAAATTAAGAATATGCAAAGGTTATAATATGTGTACAAATACTTGCATATTTTAAATATGCATTTATTTAGTATGCGTTAGTTGTATATATTTATTTGGTAGCAAAAGGAACGCCATTATATTAGTGGCGAAAAATAAGAATATGCATAGTAATATCTATGTATACAAATACTTGCATATTTTATATACTGCATTTATATTATGCGTTTGGTTATATATATTTATTTGGTAGCAAAAGGAACGCCATTATATATTAGTGGCGAAAATCAAGAATATGCATAGTATATCTATGTGTACAAAATACTTGCGTATTTTATATATGCATTTATTTATTATGCGTTGGTTATATATATTATTTGGTAGCAAAGGAACGCCATTATATTAGTGGCGAAAATTAAGAATATGCATAGTATATCTATGTGTACAAAAATACTTGTATATTTAAAATATGCATTTATTTAGTAAGCGTTAGTTATATATATTTATTTGGTAGCAGAAGGACGCCATCATATTAGTGGCGAAAATTAAAAATATGCATGGTATATCTATGTGTACAAAATACTTGTGTATTTTAAATATACATTTATTTGGTACGCAATTACATGATTTGGTAGCCAGAAGGACGCCATCATTATTAGTGGCGAAAATTAAAAATATGCATGATATAAAAAAAATATATATACATTTATGTATGTATCTATATGAACAGAATACTTGCGTATTTTAAGTATGCATTTATTTCATACACAATTATGTGTTTGGTAGCAAAAGAACGCCATCATATTTAGTGGCACAAATTAAGACATGAGATATGAGTTCAACTTTGACAAAAAATTTCAACATATGAAAAATTGAAGAAAAAAACTTTTTAAATAGCATTTTATACTGTTTATTATATATAATGAGATAAGATTTGAATTTAACTTGAGAAAAAAATTTTTTTGGACTTGGTGAATTTTTTATTGAACTGCAGCCATATGATATGAGGTTCTACCGAGAGATGAGTTCAACTTTGACAAAAAATTTCAAACATGAAAAATTGAAGAAAAAACTTTTTAAATATCATTTTATACAGTTTTATTAATAAAATGAGATACAATTTTGAAATTTAACTTGAGAAAAAATTTTTTGGACTTGGTGAATTTTTTATTGAATTGCAGCCATATGATATGAGGTTCTACCGAGAGATGAGTTCAACTATGACAAAAAATTTCAACATATGAAAATGAAGAAAAAACTTTTTAAATATCATTTTATACAGTTTATTTAATATAATGAGATAAGATTTTGAATTTAACTTGGAGAAAAAGATTTTTTGACTTGGTGAATTTTTTATTGTGAACTGCAGCCATATGATATGAGGTTCTACCGAGAGATGAGTTCAACTTTGACAAAAAATTTCAACATATGAAAATTGAAGAAAACTTTTAATTATCATTTATACAGTTTATTATATAATGAGATACAGATTTTGATTTAACTTGAGAAAAAAAATTTTTTGGACTTGGTGAAAATTTTTATTGAACTCAGCCATATGATATGAGGTTCTAACCGATATATGAGTTCAACTTGAAAAAATTTCAACATATAGAAAATGAGAAAAACTTTTTAAAAATCATTTTATACAGTTTCATTAATTATAATGAGATACGATTTTGAATTAACTTGAGAAAAATTTTTTGGACTTTGTGCAATTTTTATTGAACGCAGCTATATATGAAGGTCGAGCTAACGAGAGATTTTCACAAGTGAAATAATATTAACTGTATATATGGATGTGTATTGAGAAAAAAAAGTCATTAATATATAAATTGGTAAATAATCATTGAAGGCAATTATGATTAAAAAGTTAAAAATAATGAAGTTTTACTGTTGCATTATTAAATTAGTGCAACTAAAAGATACTTTTGGTATTGAACTTCAGCCATATGATGGTTGTAGAAAACGTGTCTACCGATATAGGGTGGTGAGTGAGCAGGCATGTCATATTGAGAAAAAATTTCAACATATGAAATATAAATGACTTTTAATAGTGATTTTATACGGCATTAAGTTATAATAATAATGAGATAAGATATTTGAATTTACGTATGAGAAAAAAATTAAAAATAATGGACTACTGTTGAATTTTTTATTGAACTGCAGCCATATGATATAGATGGTAATCTAAATAAATATGAGTTCAACGTTTCACAAAAAATTTCAACATATGAGGTCGGGCAAATTGTAGAAAAAACTTTTTATATATCATTTTATATAGTAAGTCATTTTAATAAAATGAGATAAGATTTTGAATTTAACTTGAGAAAAAAATTTTTGGACTTGGTGAATTTTTTATTGAAACTGCAGCCATATGATATAAGGTTCTACCGAGATATGAGTTCAACTTTGACAAAATTTTAAACAATGTTAAACAATTTACGATTGTACTAGTATTTAATACAAATTATTGATAATAAAATAATGAAGTTTTGCTGTTTGTATTATTAAATTAGTGCCACATAAAGATACATTAGGTGGTAGACCTTAGTAAAATGAGCGGGTTGTAGAAAAACGTGTCACAAAACCTATATAGGGGTGGTGAGGTCGGAGCAGGCATGTCATATGAGAAAAATTTCACAAGTGAAATATATATGACTATGTATATGGAGTGATGCCGGCATAAGTCATATATAAATAATATATGAAAATAATCATATAGAAGGCAATATGATTTAAAAAAGTTAAAAAATAATGAAGTTTTACTGTTGCATTATTAAATTAGTGCAACATAAAGATACATTAGGTGGTATACCTTAGTAAAATGAGCTGGTTGTAGAAAACGTGTCACAAAACCTATATAGGGGTGGTGATGTCGAGCAGGCATGTCATATGAGAAAAATTTCACAAGTGAAATATATATGACTATGTATATGGAGTGAGTCTTGCCGGCATAAGTCATATATAAATAATATATGAAATAATCATATAGAAGGCAATATGATTAAAAAAGTTAAAAATAATGAAGTTTTACTGTTGTATTATTAAATTAGTGCAACAAAAAGATACGTTAGATGGTAATACTTAGTAAAATAAGAGCATTGTAGAAAACGTGTCACAAAACCTATATAGGGGTGGTGAGGTCGGGCAGGCATGTCATATGAGAAAAATTTCACAAGTGAAATATATATGACTATGTATATGGAGTGTGTCATGCCGGCATAAGTCATATATAAATAATATATGAAAATAATCATATAGAAGGCAATATGATTAAAAAAGTTAAAAATAATGAAGTTTTACTGTTGCATTATTAAATTAGTGCAACATAAAGATACATTAGGTGGTATAGACCTTAGTAAAATGAGCTGGTTGTAGAAAACGTGTCACAAAACCTATATAGGGGTGGTGATGTCGAGCAGGCATGTCATATGAGAAAAATTTCACAAGTGAAATATATATGACTATGTATATGGAGTGAGTCTTGCCGGCATAAGTCATATATAAATAATATATGAAAATAATCATATAGAAGGCAATATGATTAAAAAAGTTAAAAATAATGAAGTTTTACTGTTGTATTATTAAATTAGTGCAACAAAAAGATACGTTAGATGGTAATACTTATAAAATAAGAGCATTGTAGAAAACGTGTCACAAAACCTATATAGGGTGGTGAGGTCGGGCAGGCATGTCATATGAGAAAATTTCACAAGTGAAATATATATGACTATTTATATGGAGTGTCATGCCGGCATAAGTCATATATAAATAATATATGAAATAATCATATAGAAGGCAATATGATTAAAAAAGTTAAAAATAATGAAGTTTTACTGTTGCATTATAAATTAGTGCAACATAAAGATACATTAGGTGGTATACCTTAGTAAAATGAGCTGGTTGTAGAAAACGTGTCACAAAACCTATATAGGGGTGGTGATGTCGAGCAGGCATGTCATATGAGAAAAATTTCACAAGTGAAATATATATGACTATGTATATGGAGTGAGTCTTGCCGGCATAAGTCATATATAAATAATATATGAAAATAATCATATAGAAGGCAATATGATTAAAAAAGTTAAAAATAATGAAGTTTTACTGTTGCATTATTAAATTAGTGCAACATAAAGATACATTAGGTGGTATACCTTAGTAAAATGAGCTGGTTGTAGAAAACGTGTCACAAAACCTATATAGGGGTGGTGATGTCGAGCAGCATGTCATATGAGAAAGAAGGCAATATGATAAAAAAGTTAAAAATAATGAGTTTTACTGTTGTATTATTAAATTAGTGCAACAAAAAGATACGTTAGATGGTAATACTAAATAAAATAAGAGCATTGTAGAAAACGTGTCACAAAACCTATACTTTTTTTTTTTTTTTTTTTTTTTTTTTCGTCAATAATTATTTATTTAAAATCTGTCGGTACGGACAATAATTAAATTTTTTGAGGCAGCCTTGTCGATTAAATTCTCACAAGAGATGGTTGGTAGGGTTCTGGAGGGCTAATCATCATCCTCCATGGGCAGGTCGAGGGGGTGTTTTCTTTTAAGTCTTCTGACGGTTTGGCTGTTGTCCAAGATGTTGATGGCCAATGTGTTTGGGTGGTTATGGAGCCTGTTGATGTAATTCGTGCTCACTTTTCGAATTTCATCTTCTACCCAGGGGAACCCTGAGTACCTCGTGGATGGTGCTGTTGTCATGGTAAGGATGAGCGTTCGAGACCATTCTCAGAGCCTTGTTCTGCAGCCTTTGGATGCTCCTGCAGTTTGATTTGCAGGCAGTGCCCCACAGCTGGATGCCATAAGTCCAGATTGGCTTAATGATGGTTTTGTAGACAAGCAGTTTAAGTTTGCTTTTAAGCTTCGAGCGTCTTCCAATGAGCCATTGGAATTGCTTCAACCTCTCTTCAGCCTGCTTTCTCTTCCTTAGGATGTGTGTGCGCCATGTTAACCGCCTGTCGAGCGTCATGCCCAGGTATTTGGGCGTGGGATTTTCGGGAATATATTCCCCATTGAGACTGACAGGCGGGCAATTGCCGTTGCGGAGTGCAAATGTGGTTTGCGTGGACTTCTCAGGGTTTACCGAGATGTTCCACCTCCGCAGCCAGGGCTCGATGGTGTTTAGCTGATTTTGAATTATTTCCGACGCATCCTGTGGGGTTCCTGCTGTGGCAAGGAAGGCTGTGTCATCAGCGTATGTGGCAACCAATAGGTTCTCGTTGAAAAATGTAGGCATGTCCGCTGTGTACAACGTGTACAATAGAGGGCCTAGGACGCTACCTTGTGGTACACCGGCTTCGATACCTTTTGTGGTAGATCGCGCATCTCCGCATCTGACATAAAAGCTTCTGTTGTCGAGGTAAGATTGCAGAAATGCGTAATGGGGTTGAGGCAGGTTTCTCTTAAGCTTAAGCAGTAGCCCTGGGTGCCAGACTCTGTCGAAAGCTTGCTTCACGTCAAGCATTACGGCGCAGCAGTAGTTCTTCTCCTCGAATGCGTCCAGTATCACTTTGACTAAACGGTGGCATTGTTCCGGGGTGGAGTGAGAACGCCTGAAGCCAAACTGGTGATCCGGAATCAACCCAGCTTCTTCCAGCACTGGCAATACTCTGCGCAAAAATACTCTTTCGAGTATTTTGGAGAGTATCGACAGCAAACTTATCGGACGATAAGAGCCAAGATTGGCTTCAGGTTTGCCAGGTTTGGGTATAAGAATTACCTCTGCTCGTTTCCAGATGGTTGGAAAATGTCCTAGCTGAAAGCACCTGCTGTATATGTTGGCGAGGAGTTGTAGGCAGGGAGGGGGAAGAAGCTTAACAGCCAGTGCTTCAATGCCATCAGCGCCCGGCGATTTATTCGTCTTGAGTCCCTCGATCTCAAGTTTGACCTCATCCACCGAGACCATAGCTAGCTCTTCTTGGTTGTTGTTGGTGTTTTCATCTAATAGTTGTAGGGCACGTTGCGTAGCTGAGATATCCAGGTCGGTGCATCTTATTATCGGCTTGAAGGCTTCGCTGAGGTGCTCCACAAAAGCTTCAGCTCGTTCTTGCTCTGTGCGGCACCAGGCGCCACTAGCACGCTGGACTGGAGCAACTCTCTTAGTAGGTCGTTTTATATGACGAGTGACCTGCCAAAGGTTGTGCTGTGGGTCTCCAGGCTCAACATTGGCCAGGAACTCTTCAAACGAGCTCTGCCTGAGCTTTAGGAGCTTATCCTTAAGCTGCTTTGCGGCTCTGTTAAATACCCTTTTATCTCTAGGATTTCTGGATAGGAACCATACTCGTCGCAACCGTCTCTTCTCAGCTACTAGCGAGGCGATCTCTGAAGACCAAAGGTGTAGGACCCTCGTTGGTAGTCTGGGAGAGATTGGGGTTCTGGGGGAAGCATGTGCTGCTGCGTTGTGCATGTGTTGCGTGAGCTCGTTGATGGCGTTGTTCACTTGCTCGGTGGTGGTAAGATCTTGCACTGGGTTGACATTTTCCGTTAGCCAGGCTTTGTAGGATTGCAGTCTCGTGCTCCTCTTGATCATCCTGGGATGTGCAGCTTTTCTCAGTGCAGGGAGGTTCAGCCGCAGTTCCACTGCGCTGTGGTCGGAGAAAAGGTCCGCGTTAGAAGACAACGAGACTTTGGCACTATCAAATCCTTTGGAGAGGGCCATGTCCAGGGTGTCGGGAATTTTGGTCGGATCTGTTGGCCAGTAGGTGGGCTCTCCTGTGGTGTGGCATACGATGCTCCTGCGCTGGATGCACCTAAGTAGTGCGCTTCCTTTAGGGTTGCTGACTCGGCATCCCCACCATCGGTGCTTTGCGTTGAAATCGCCCCCAATTAGAAATCTGTTACCCAGACTGCTCAGCAGCAGATCAAAATGCCTTTCTGATACTCTGTGTCTGGGGGGGAGGTAGACCGCGGCGACTGTAAGGTCGCCTAGTGGGCTGGGCAGATTGACTTTGGCACATTGTACCCAGTCTTCCTCTAAGGTACTCAGCTCGTTGTACTTTATGCCCGCTTTAATAATAATTGCCGCTCCGCCATGAGCTCTGCCGCTAGGGTGGTCAGCGTGGATGATGTCATACCCGTGAAGTCGGATGTATGATCTATTGGAGAAGTGAGTTTCGGAGATGAGGAGTATGTCTGTGTTGTGTGTGTGTGGATAAAGTGTTCCACTTCTGGCCGGCTTTTAATCAGGCCGTTAGCGTTCCAGATCGTTATGTTTAATCCCGTTTGCATAATGATTTGCAAACGGTAGCAAGCATTTGGGTCATTTGACTCATGACCTTTTCCATCATGCGCTCAAACATGGCCTCCATTCTGGCCATTGCCGCGTCAAGGGAATTGCTTGGTGGGATTAAGTTGGCGTTGGGATGTAGGATGTTATCTTGTGGGGCAGCGTTTCTTGCTGTATTGGCATAGCTAACATTTGGGTCGATTCTGCTTGCGTTGGGGTCGATCTTGCTGAGGTGGGGCGGCTGGTAACGTGAGGTTGCCTGCCTGGGGGCAAAAACACTCTTCGCTCTCTTGTAAGCTGGACAGCCTTTGTATGAGGCCGCATGTGGGCCCTTGCAGTTAAGGCAGAAGCCGGTTCACTGGCGTTCTTTTTGCATTCAGCAGTGGAGTGCTCGTCTCCACACTTGACGCAACGATGGTCGAGGTGGCAGTATCTTTGGGTATGCCCGAAGGCCTGGCAGCGGTAGCATTGGGGGACATCGTTGAATTTGATCGGCGGTTCAACCGTGACCATGGTGCTGCATATCCGTTTGATCTGGTATACCTCCTTATTGTTTTTGGCCGGCTCCAGACTTACGAAGAAGAGGTTTAGAGGCTTCTTTGTACCCCTTTTATTGGGATTGTGGACATCCCTGACCTTGTGCCCGTGGCGGCCGAGTCCCTCTTTGATGTCTTCCAAATCGGTCGAGTGGTGGAGGCCTTTGATGACCACCCGGTAGGCGCGTTCATCTCGGGGTTGAAAGGTGTGGAATCTATTTTTACTATCGCTCAAGAAAGTCTTTAGTTTGGTAAAGGCATCCTTGTTGGGGGTCATGACTCGAATGAAGTTATTCTGGCTGGCTTTGTATGTGACCTCTACATCTTTGCCTAAGGCGCCAGAGATGGCTTTGGATAGGTCCTTGATGCTGGTTACATCCGGGATGAAGATTGGCGGTGGCTTGATCTCCTTGGGTGCTTTTTCCTCTTGGTCATGCTTTTTGGATGTCTTAGGAGCAGCTGGTGTCTCTTCGTAATCATCACTAGAATCTGTTTCATCATCGTCCTCAGATAGGATTCCGAATGAGTTATTTTTAAGTCTGCTTATTTAATGCAGCTCTGGCTGCCTCGCTGGTGCTGGCCTTGTCCTCCTTATCGGCTTTTTTGGCATTCTTGCGCTTTATTTCTCCAGGCTCGGAGTCGCTGGAGTCACTATTTTTATATTTGATGTTGCCCTTCTTTCTAGGCGGCTGGGCTTGCCAGCTCATGGTGAGAAACTGACGCGAATTCGAATTTTGAAGGAGTTCGAAATTCGCGCCAAGCGTTGATGTTTTGCTATTTCAATGGTTCGTGTCTTGGGTGATGTTTGCGACTTTGCTAAACAGCTGACACCGACACAGCGTTTGTGTCCTTGCTATATCGATGGTTCGTGACTTGGATAGCGTTGATGTTTTTGCTATTTCGATGGTTCGTGTCTTGAGTGATGTTCGCGACTTTGCTAAAAAGCTGATACCGAGCTTTTAGCTTTAGAGTCTTATAAGCTTGGAACTTTTTCACGCAGCGGCTCACGACTTGGGGTAAAGTTCGAACAGCTGTGATCAAGCTTTA
>NW_026263655.1:15000-22877 GCF_009650485.2 Drosophila albomicans
TAGTTATGTATAATAATATTTATATTATTTATGCCTCTAACTGGAACGTACCTTGAGCATATATGCTGTGACCCGAAAGATGGTGAACTATACTTGATCAGGTTGAAGTCAGGGGAAACCCTGATGGAAGACCGAAACAGTTCTGACGTGCAAATCGATTGTCAGAATTGAGTATAGGGGCGAAAGACCAATCGAACCATCTAGTAGCTGGTTCCTTCCGAAGTTTCCCTCAGGATAGCTGGTGCATTTAACTGTTGTATAAAATAATCTTATCTGGTAAAGCGAATGATTAGAGGCCTTAGGGTCGAAACGATCTTAACCTATTCTCAAACTTTAAATGGGTAAGAACCTTAACTTTCTTGATATGAAGTTTAAGGTTATGATATAATGTGCCCAGTGGGCCACTTTTGGTAAGCAGAACTGGCGCTGTGGGATGAACCAAACGTAATGTTACGGTGCCCAAATTAACAACTCATTCAGAAACCATGAAAGGCGTTGGTTGCTTAAAACAGCAGGACGGTGATCATGGAAGTCGAAATCCGCTAAGGAGTGTGTAACAACTCACCTGCCGAAGCAACTAGCCCTTAAAATGGATGGCGCTTAAGTTGTATACCTATACATTACCGCTAAAGTAGATGATTTATATTACTTGTAATATAAATTTTGAAACTTTAGTGAGTAGGAAGGTACAATGGTGTGCTTAGAAGTGTTTGGCGTAAGCCTGCATGGAGCCGTCATTGGTACAGATCTTGGTGGTAGTAGCAAATAATCGAATGAGACCTTGGAGGACTGAAGTGGAGAAGGGTTTCGTGTGAACAGTGGTTGATCACGAGTTAGTCGGTCCTAAGTTCAAGGCGAAAGCCGAAAATTTTCAAGTAAAAAAAAGTAACTAAAATTTATATTTTGTCATAATTAAAAAACTTGAATAATTTTGAACGAAAGGGAATACGGTTCCAATTCCGTAACCTGTTGAGTATCCGTTTGTTATTAAATATGGGCCTCGTGCTCATCCTGGCAACAGGAACGACCATAAAGAAGCCGTCGAGAGATATCGGAAGAGTTTTCTTTTCTGTTTTATAGCCGTACTACCATGGAAGTCTTTCGCAGAGAGATATGGTAGATGGGCTAGAAGAGCATGACATATACTGTTGTGTCGATATTTTCTCCTCGGACCTTGAAAATTTATGGTGGGGACACGCAAACTTCTCAACAGGCCGTACCAATATCCGCAGCTGGTCTCCAAGGTGAAGAGTCTCTAGTCGATAGAATAATGTAGGTAAGGGAAGTCGGCAAATTAGATCCGTAACTTCGGGATAAGGATTGGCTCTGAAGATTGAGATAGTCGGGCTTGATTGGGAAACAATAACATGGTTTATGTGCTCGTTCTGGGTAAATAGAGTTTCTATCATTTATGGTAGTTTCTTGTTCCCCGGATAGTTTAGTTACGTAGCCAATTGTGGAACTTTCTTGCTAAAATTTTTAAGAATACTAGTTGGGCAACCAGCTAGTTCTTTTAAATTATAACGATTATCAATTAACAATCAATTCAGAACTGGCACGGACTTGGGGAATCCGACTGTCTAATTAAAACAAAGCATTGTGATGGCCCTAGCGGGTGTTGACACAATGTGATTTCTGCCCAGTGCTCTGAATGTCAAAGTGAAGAAATTCAAGTAAGCGCGGGTCAACGGCGGGAGTAACTATGACTCTCTTAAGGTAGCCAAATGCCTCGTCATCTAATTAGTGACGCGCATGAATGGATTAACGAGATTCCTACTGTCCCTATCTACTTTGGCCGTGTGGTTGGCGGCAGGGTGGATGTAGTAAAGAATACCAACCACAGTGGACCCCCACTTATCGTAAAAGGCGATTAAGGAGGTACGGCACCAACGTTAACTGTTTGGAGTTTAATTGGTAGTATAGTAGCAAATACGACACCTGACCAGAGGTGATTTTCTGGTACCACGGGAACCAGGTGCCTGCGGACTTGTCCGTCCTGGTATTTGGTGCGGCCCTTCGGGGAGTATCGTGGTGGCTGTGGTAGTCCAAAGCGGACAATGAGGATTATACTCAGCGTGGAGTTGCGTACGTATCAACCGGTTGCCGATAACCAAAAATCGGAAGAGGTTTTAGGTGGGCCTCGCTCCCCACACAGGAGGAAGTGTCCAGTCCAAACAACTGGCCTTCAAATGTGTACCTGCGGTGAATTCCAAGGGGGCGCTGATCAACGCTTAATTTGATTCCTAAGCTCGGGCTTCGTGGGATTAAGCCAACATGGCAGGTGCTCACGTTAAACTCGAGTTTATTTCTGTCCCTATCTACTATCTAGCGAAACCACAGCCAAGGGAACGGGCTTGGAATAATTAGCGGGGAAAGAAGACCCTTTTGAGCTTGACTCTAATCTGGCAGTGTAAGGAGACATAAGAGGTGTAGAATAAGTGGGAGATATTAAATTTCGGTTTAGTATCGACAATGAAATACCACTACTCTTATTGTTTCCTTACTTACTTGATTAAATGGAACGTGTATCATTTCCTAGCCATTATACGGATATATTTATTATATCTTATGGTATTGGGTTTTGATGCAAGCTTCTTGATCAAAGTATCACGAGTTTGTTATATAATCGCAAACAAATTCATTAATGAGAGAGTGCATTTATGTGTTCTTAAATTAAAAATTTGGTATAACTCCAATTACTCAGGTATGATCCAATTCAAGGACATTGCCAGGTAGGGAGTTTGACTGGGGCGGTACATCTCTCAAATAATAACGGAGGTGTCCCAAGGCCAGCTCAGTGCGGACAGAAACCACACATAGAGCAAAAGGGCAAATGCTGACTTGATCTCGGTGTTCAGTACACACAGGGACAGCAAAAGCTCGGCCTATCGATCCTTTTGGTTTAAAGAGTTTTTAACAAGAGGTGTCAGAAAAGTTACCATAGGGATAACTGGCTTGTGGCGGCCAAGCGTTCATAGCGACGTCGCTTTTTGATCCTTCGATGTCGGCTCTTCCTATCATTGTGAAGCAAAATTCACCAAGCGTTGGATTGTTCACCCATGCAAGGGAACGTGAGCTGGGTTTAGACCGTCGTGAGACAGGTTAGTTTTACCCTACTAATGACAAAACGTTGTTGCGACAGCATTCCTGCGTAGTACGAGAGGAACCGCAGGTACGGACCAATGGCACAATACTTGTTCGAGCGAACAGTGGTATGACGCTACGTCCGTTGGATTATGCCTGAACGCCTCTAAGGTCGTATCCGTGCTGGACTGCAATGATAAATAAGGGGCAATTTGCATTGTATGGCTTCTAAACCATTAAAAGTTTATTATTCATTTAATAGACGACGATGGATGTGATGCCAATGTTACATATAACATAGTAAATTGGGAGGATCTTCGATCACCTGGTGCCGCGCTAGTTATATATTAAAACATTATTTAATACAATGACAAAGCCTTGAATCAATTGTAAACGACTTTTATAACAGGCAAGGTGTTGTAAGTGGTTGAGCAGCTGCCATACTGCGATCCACTGAAGCTTATCCTTTGCTTGACGATTCGATAAAATATATATGTTTAAGGCATATATAAAAAAATATTATATATATATTTATATATATAAATATGCAAAATTGTATGCATAATTATTAATTATGTGTTATACAATTACGCATATAAGAAGAGAAAATTTATATATATATATAAATATATATATATATATAAATAAATAATATATCTATGTGTACAAAATATACTTGTGTATTTTAAATATGCATTTATTTAGTATGCGTTAGTTATATATATTTATTTGGTAGCAAAAGGAACGCCATTATATTAGTGGCGAAAATTAATAATATGCATAGTAAGTATATCTATGTATACAAAATACTTGCATATTTTATATATGCATTTATTTATTATGCGTTGGTTATATATATTTATTTGGTAGCAAAAGGAACGCCATTATATTAGTGGCGAAAATTAAGAATATGCATACTAGTATATCTATGTGTACAAAATACTTGCGTATTTTATATATGCATTTATTTATAATGCGTTGGTTATATATATTTATTTGGTAGCAAAAGGAACGTCATCATATTAGTGGCGAAAATTAAGAATATGCAAAGGTATAACTATGTGTACAAAATACTTGCGTATTTTTAAATATGCATTTATTTAGTATGCGTTAGTTATTTATATTTATTTGGTAGCAAAAGGAACGCCATTATATTAGTGGCGAAAATTAATAATATGCATAGTAAGTATATCTAAGTATACAAAATACTGCATATATTTATATATATATGCATTTATTTATTATGCGTTGGTTATATATATTTATTTGGTAGCAAAAGGAACGCCATTATATTAGTGGCGAAAATTAAGAATATGCATAGTATATCTATGTGTACAAAATACTTGCGTATTTTATATATGCATTTATTATGCGTTGGTTATATATATTTATTTGGTAGCAAAAGGAACGTCATCATATTAGTGGCGAAAATTAAGAATATGCAACTATGTGTACAAAATACTTGCGTATTTTAAATATGCATTTATTTAGTATGCGTTAGTTATATATATTTATTTGGTAGCAAAAGGAACGCCATTATATTAGTGGCGAAAATTAAGAATATGCATAGTATATCTATGTGTACAAAATACTTGCATATTTTATATATGCATTTATTTAGTATGCGTTGGTTATATATATTTATTTGGTAGCAAAAGGAACGCCATTATATTAGTGGCGAAAATTAAGAATATGCATAGTATATCTATGTGTACAAAATACTTGCGTATTTTATATATGCATTTATTTATTATGCGTTGGTTATATATATTTTATTTGGTAGCAAAAGGAACGCCATTATATTAGTGGCGAAAATTAAAGAATATGCATAGTATATCTATGTGTACAAAATACTTGTATATTTTAAATATGCATTTATTTAGTAAGCGTTAGTTATATATATTTATTTGGTAGCCAGAAGGACGCCATCATATTAGTGGCGAAAATTAAAAATATGCATAGTATATCTATGTGTACAAAATACTTGTGTATTTTAAATATACATTTGGTACGCAATTACATGAATTTGGTAGCCAGAAGGACGCCATCATATTAGTGGCGAAAAAATTAAAAATATGCATGATATAAAAAAATATACGCCATCATATGTATGTATCTATATGAACAGAATACTTGCGTATGCAGTTTATTAAGTATGCATGAGATTCATACACAAATATGTGTTTGGTAGCAATTTTTTGGAACGCCATCATATTTGAGCCACAAATTAAGACATGAGATATGAGTTCAACTTTGACAAAAAATTTCAACATATGAAAATTGAAGAAAAAACTTTTTAATATAGCATTTTATACTGTTTATTAATATAATGAGATAAGATTTTGAATTTAACTTGAGAAAAAGATTTTTTGGACTTGGTGAATTTTTTATTGAACTGCAGCCATATGATATGAGGTTCTACCGAGAGATGAGTTCAACTTTGACAAAAAATTTCAACATATGAAAATTGAAGAAAAAACTTTTTAAATATCATTTTATACAGTTTATTAATAAAATGAGATACAATTTTGAATTTAACTTGAGAAAAAATTTTTTTTTGGACTTGGTGAATTTTTTATTGAATTGCAGCCATATGATATGAGGTTCTACCGAGAGATGAGTTCAACTATGACAAAAAAATTTCAACATATGAAAATTGAAGAAAAAACTTTTTAAATATCATTTTATACAGTTTATTAATATAATGAGATAAGATTTTGAATTTAACTTGAGAAAAAGATTTTTTTGACTTGGTGAATTTTTTATTGAACTGCAGCCATATGATATGAGGTTTCTACCGAGAGATGAGTTCAACTTTGACAAAAAATTTCAACATATGAAAATTGAAGAAAAACCTTTTTAATTATCATTTTAAACAGTTTATTAATATAATGAGATAAGATTTTGAATTTAACTTGAGAAAAAGATTTTTTTGGACTTGGTGAATTTTTTATTGAACTTCAGCCATATGATATGAGGTTCTACCGAGATATGAGTTCAACATTGACAAAAAATTTCAACATATGAAAATTGAAGAAAAACTTTTTAAATATCATTTTATACAGTTTATTAATATAATGAGATACGATTTTGAATTTAACTTGAGAAAAAAATTTTTTGGACTTGGTGAATTTTTTATTGAACTGCAGCCATATGATATGAGGTTCTACCGAGATATGAGTTCAACTTTGACAAAAAATTTCAACATATGAAAATTGAAGAAAAAACTTTTTATATATCATTTTATATAGTTTTTTTAATAAAATGAATTAAGATTTTGAATTTAACTTGAGAAAAAAATTTTTTGGACTTGGTAAATTTTTTGGACTTGGTAAATTTTTTATTGAACTTCAGCCATATGATATGAGGTTCTACCGAAATATGAGTTCAACTTTGACAAAAAATTTCAACATATGAAAATTGAAGAAAAAACTTTTTAAAATAGCATTTTATACTGTTTATTAATATAATGAGATAAGATTTTTAATTTAACTTGAGAAAAAAAATTTTTTGGACTTGGTGAATTTTTTATTGAACTGCAGCCATATGATATGAGGTTCTACCGAGATATGAGTTCAACTTTGACAAAAAATTTCAACATATGAAAATTGTAGAAAAAACTTTTTATATATCATTTTATACAGTTTTTAATAAAATAGTGAGATAAGATTTTGAATTTAACTTGAGAAAAAAATTTTTTGGACTTGGTGAATTTTTTATTGAACTGCAGCCATATGATATAAGGTTCTACCGAGATATGAGTTCAACTTTGACAAAAATTTTAAACAATGTTAAACAATTTACGATTGTACTAGTATTTAATACAAATTATTGATAATAAAATAATGAAGTTTTGCTGTTGTATTATTAAAATAGTGCCACATAAAGATACATTAGGTGGTAGACCTTAGTAAAATGAGCGGGTTGTAGAAAACGTGTCACAAAACCTATATAGGGGTGGTGAGGTCGGGCAGGCATGTCATATGAGAAAAATTTCACAAGTGAAATATATATGTCTATGTATATGGAGTGTAATGCCGGCATAAGTCATATATAAATAATATATGAAATAATCATATAGAAGGCAATATGATTAAAAAAGTTAAAAATAATGAAGTTTTACTGTTGCATTATTAAATTAGTGCAACATAAAGATACATTAGGTGGTATACCTTAGTAAAATGAGCTGGTTGTAGAAAACGTGTCACAAAACCTATATAGGGGTGGTGATGTCGAGCAGGCATGTCATATGAGAAAAATTTCACAAGTGAAATATATATGACTATGTATATGGAGTGAGTCTTGCCGGCATAAGTCATATATAAATAATATATGAAAATAATCATATAGAAGGCAATATGATTAAAAAAGTTAAAAATAATGAAGTTTTACTGTTGTATTATTAAATTAGTGCAACATAAAGATACATTAGATGGTAATACTACCTTAGTAAAATAAGAGCATTGTAGAAAACGTGTCACAAAACCTATATAGGGGTGGTGAGGTCGAGCAGGCATGTCATATGAGAAAAATTTCACAAGTGAAATATATATGACTATGTATATGGAGTGTCATGCCGGCATAAGTCATATATAATAATATATGAAAATAATCATATAGAAGGCAATATGATTAAAAAAGTTAAAAATAATGAAGTTTTACTGTTGCATTATTAAATTAGTGCAAAATAAAGATACATTAGGTGGTATACCTTATAAAATGAGCTGGTTGTAGAAAACGTGTCCACAAAACCTATATAGGGGTGGGTGATGTCGAGCGGCATGTCATAATGA
>NW_026263656.1:0-5000 GCF_009650485.2 Drosophila albomicans
AACGCCTATTGCCACACTACCAAGGGTTAGCTTGTGATATAGCTGTGGAATGAGGACAGTTCTGAGGGCGAATAACTTCTGCTGTGGCTTCAGGGGGGACCGCGATATGATATCCAATCTGGGACCAATGTCCTCAGTCGAATTGTAGCGGGCCCTCCGTCCGCAGTGAACTGAATGCCGAGATACCTCCACTCCTCCGAACGCTTCAAGCTTGGACACGTGCGCGAACCTACACAGAAGCTCCGTGATTCGATCACAGTACACTTCTGCTTCGGTTGCCCCTTGACACTAACAGTAAAACACTTATTAGCGTTTAGGGTCAGCCCAACGGACGCCAAAAAGGAGACCGTGGTATCCAATAATGCCTGAAGGCCCTTCGGTGTAGAAGCAAACAAACACACAGATCGTCTGCGAACGCTGCAGCGTTTGTTTTGGCATTTCCGACACTGACACCAATCTCGTCCGGTAGAGACCTGAGCAACCGTCGATGACCAAGTTGAACATATGTGGAGACAAAGGGTCACCCTGCTTCACACCTCTAGCAGGGACGAATTCCTCTGATCTCCAGCCTTTACCATTGAGACTAGTGCCACCTCCCAAGTACAAGCTACGTACGTAGTCAACAAAACCCGTTGGTGCACCATACGCGGATAGGGTGTCAATTACCGCTGCGTGAGACACAGAGTCAAACGCTTTGCTGACATCAAGTGTCGCGATATAACACGACGCATGACGTCTATGGTGGTCCCTCAGGATTAAGTCAACTATTGTCGCGTTATCGGCGCAACCGTCAGTAGGAAGAAACCCCCGCTGACGCGGATCCCAATCGACTGATGAGGCCAATCGAGATGCCAAGATGGCATTGAGTTTGTCTAACTATGACAGAAGGCACCGATATCGGACGGAAGTCTTCTGGTCGGATGCTCTTACCGTCTTCGGGATGAAAACGGTTCGAGCCATTCGGAAGAGTGTGGGTAGTTTGCCGCACCCAGAGAATAAGGTTCATTATGCGAAGCATAACACACTGGGAATACTCCTGGCAGTTCTTGGAGATATTCCGTCCGGTCCGGGAGAAGAAGTCAATGGCACTTGATGCAATTGCAGGTCCCTAGACGTAATAGGTGACCATACCCCTCAAGCAAGTGTCCATATGGGGCACGGTGCTATTGCAAGAGGAAAGGCTCTGCTGTGTCATGACTTCTCTCCAGTATGGTTCCATAATCTCTTGGTTGGCATTACCGACTCGTCGGGTCCTGCAAGCAAGGATCCAATGCATCGACCTTTATGTTTGTCCCAGTTACGCTGAACCCTAGCGAACTGCTGCCTTCTATTTTGTCTCCTATTGCGAGGCTCAGGAAAGACTCTCGCCGAAACCGGACCTTCGTTTCGATTCGGAAAAATTTCCAGGAGATAGTTAGACAAACACTGGAGAGTTGCTTCTTTGCCCGAAGTCTGCGCTCCATCAATGATAGATTGCAGAACCTCGACTCTCCACGATCGATTACATCCCACAGGGCCGAAGCCCCGCAGTATCCGCATGAGGACGTCGTCCGAATGTATCGATGGTGTGATTGGAACCGACTCTGACATTGAAGAAGAAGACTCAAGCTCACTTATACTAGGGCGGCGCGTAATGGTTTGTGGTTCACTAATTTCGGGGATAAGAGCCGCTTGCCCTCTTAGCTGCTCGATTTTTGCCTTATAATTATCCCTCTGTCGACACTTTTTAATAGCATCGACGCTGCGTTCTGGAAAATGCAACGCCAGCTTTTTATTAATGAACCTCTCGCCATTTGCTATGAGCTCAAGTTCCTTCCTCGCCATCATGGCCAATTCTTCCTCACACCACCTGGTTTTCACGTCAACACGCGTACGAAGCTCATCAAGCCTGTCTTTGTGCTGACGCGACATGTGGACGCCTAAACCGGTCTTTGTTCCAAAAGATCGGCCGCATTCCACACATAGATGTCCAACAACTGGATTAGCATCTACGTTCCTTCCCTGATGGGCTCCTACGGATGCCGTAGGAGAATTCACTGAATAACTTTCAGCTATCCGAGGCATGTTATTTAAGTTTGCACCATCAGTTTTTCAGGACCATCGGGGTGGTAACCCAATGGCCCCTTTCGCCGCTCATATTCGCTGCTGCCGAAACTACATCGGTCCAGCACCGGAGGACACCACGAGGAGGCCACAAGTTAAGTGGGGCACATGTTGCCTATGAGTCGACTTGATCTGACTAACGAAGGACGGTAGTCCACTTGCCATTGCTGATAAATGAACCATTATTCCCCTTCTGCAGACCCATTGATCCTCCTCCTCCCGCGCTTACTTGAATTTCTTCACTTTGACATTCAGAGCACTGGGCAGAAATCACATTGTGTCAACACCCGCTAGGGCCATCACAATGCTTTGTTTTAATTAGACAGTCGGATTCCCCAAGTCCGTGCCAGTTCTGAATTGATTGTTAATTGATAATCGTTATAAATTTAAAAGAACTAGCTGGTTGCCCAACTAGTATTCTTAAAAATTTTAGCAAGAAAGTTCCACAATTGGCTACGTAACTAAACTATCCGGGGAACAGAACTACCATAATGATAGAAAACTCTATTTACCCAGAACGAGCACATAAACCATGTTATTGTTTCCCAATCAAGCCCGACTATCTCAATCTTCAGAGCCAATCCTTATCCCGAAGTTACGGATCTAATTTGCCGACTTCCCTTACCTACATTATTCTATCGACTAGAGACTCTTCACCTTGGAGACCAGCTGCGGATATTGGTACGGCCTGTTGAGAAGTTTGCGTGTCCCCACCATAAATTTTCAAGGTCCGAGGAGAAAATATCGACACAACAGTATATGTCATGCTCTTCTAGCCCATCTACCATATCTCTCTGCGAAAGACTTCCATGGTAGTACGGCTATAAAACAGAAAAGAAAACTCTTCCGATATCTCTCGACGGCTTCTTTATGGTCGTTCCTGTTGCCAGGATGAGCACGAGGCCCATATTTAATAACAAACGGATACTCAACAGGTTACGGAATTGGAACCGTATTCCCTTTCGTTCAAAATTATTCAAGTTTTTTAATTATGACAAAATATAAATTTTAGTTACTTTTTTTTTACTTGAAAATTTTCGGCTTTCGCCTTGAACTTAGGACCGACTAACTCGTGATCAACCACTGTTCACACGAAACCCTTCTCCACTTCAGTCCTCCAAGGTCTCATTCGATTATTTGCTACTACCACCAAGATCTGTACCAATGACGGCTCCATGCAGGCTTACGCCAAACACTTCTAAGCACACCATTGTACCTTCCTACTCACTAAAGTTTCAAAATTTATATTACAAGTAATATAAATCATCTACTTTAGCGGTAATGTATAGGTATACAACTTAAGCGCCATCCATTTTAAGGGCTAGTTGCTTCGGCAGGTGAGTTGTTACACACTCCTTAGCGGATTTCGACTTCCATGATCACCGTCCTGCTGTTTTAAGCAACCAACGCCTTTCATGGTTTCTGAATGAGTTGTTAATTTGGGCACCGTAACATTACGTTTGGTTCATCCCACAGCGCCAGTTCTGCTTACCAAAAGTGGCCCACTGGGCACATTATATCATAACCTTAAACTTCATATCAAGAAAGTTAAGGTTCTTACCCATTTAAAGTTTGAGAATAGGTTAAGATCGTTTCGACCCTAAGGCCTCTAATCATTCGCTTTACCAGATAAGATTATTTTATACAACAGTTAAATGCACCAGCTATCCTGAGGGAAACTTCGGAAGGAACCAGCTACTAGATGGTTCGATTGGTCTTTCGCCCCTATACTCAATTCTGACAATCGATTTGCACGTCAGAACTGTTTCGGTCTTCCATCAGGGTTTCCCCTGACTTCAACCTGATCAAGTATAGTTCACCATCTTTCGGGTCACAGCATATATGCTCAAGGTACGTTCCAGTTAGAGGCATAAATAATATAAATATTATTATACATAACTATATAGAACGCCCCGGGATTGCGTTAATCAACTATAAATAGTTAAAAACTAATCCCAATAATAGTCAAGTTAATTACGCTATTAGGTTTTATATCCCAATAACTTGCACATATGTTAGACTCCTTGGTCCGTGTTTCAAGACGGGTCCCGAAGGTATCCTGAATCTTTCGCATTGTTAATCATACAAGTGCTTATAATAAACATAAAAAATCAATGATAATCATGCCATTATATATAATTCCGAAAAATTAACGCACTGTACTCATATAATCTATCAGCACTTTATCAAATTTTTGAAATTTATTTTATGTTAAAATGCAAGCACTCTAATTTAAATAAACTCTTATCAAAATTGTTTGATAAATTCCATACATGCTAATAGATTACAATGTCCTTATATGGAAAAAATGCACACTATCGTTATAATATTGATTAAATATTACAATTCTAATGATGAATTTTCCATAACGGATATATTCAGGTTCATCGGGCTTAACCTCTAAGCAGTTTCACGTACTATTTAACTCTCTATTCAGAGTTCTTTTCAACTTTCCCTCACGGTACTTGTTTACTATCGGTCTCATGGTTATATTTAGTTTTAGATGGAGTTTACCACCACTTAGTGCTGCACTATCAAGCAACACGACTCTTTGGAAAACATCATCTAATAATCATTAACGTTATACGGGCCTGGCACCCTCTATGGGTAAATGGCCTCATTTAAGAAGGACTTAAATCGTTAATTTCTCATACTAGAATATTGACGTTCCATACACTGCATCTCACATTTGCCATATAGACAAAGTGACTTAGTGCTGAACTGATTTCTTTTCGCTCGCCGCTACTAAGAAAATCCTTGTTAGTTTCTTTTCCTCCCCTAATTAATATGCTTAAATTCAGGGGGTAGTCCCATATGAGTTGAGGTTGTTTAATTACACTTATAGACAATTCTCTGCCTATTTTGAAATATACTATTTTTTTCTTGAAGGTCCATAA
>NW_026263656.1:7500-30701 GCF_009650485.2 Drosophila albomicans
AGTGTACTCATTCCAATTACAGGGCCTCGGATATGAGTCCTGTATTGTTATTTTTCGTCACTACCTCCCCGAGCTGGGAGTGGGTAATTTACGCGCCTGCTGCCTTCCTTAGATGTGGTAGCCGTTTCTCAGGCTCCCTCTCCGGAATCGAACCCTGATTCCCCGTTACCCGTTGCAACCATGGTAGTCCTAGTCCTACTACCATCAAAAGTTGATAGGGCAGACATTTGAAAGATCTGTCGTCGGTACGAGACCATACGATCTGCATGTTATCTAGAGTTCAACCAGTGTAACGATCTTGCGATCGCTTGGTTTTAGCCTAATAAAAGCACACGTTCCAGAAGGTCCGTGTTTTAATTGCATGTATTAGCTCTAGAATTACCACAGTTATCCAAGTAACTGTTAACGATCTAAGGAACCATAACTGATATAATGAGCCTTTTGCGGTTTCACTATTAATTCGTGTGTACTTAGACATGCATGGCTTAATCTTTGAGACAAGCATATAACTACTGGCAGGATCAACCAGAATAATGTTCATTTCATTATGTAAATATATTTAAAATATAATTACATAAATCTTCAAATATGTAAAAATACATGACAACTCACAATATTTTTGAATAACAAACGATAATATTCAATAATTGTATATATACATATGTTATACTTGACATGTACTATACGAATGTGGCCATAATTAGATAGCATTCACGTTCGCTAGTTATAATTCACAATTGTTTATATAAATATATATACTTATATATAAAATATATATGCATATAATCGTTCAAAATATATCATTTTATTTCAACTTACTAAATTTATTATATCACACATGCATATTTATAATTTAAATTCAATTAATTGAATAAAAAAATTATTTTATTTTGATGACAAATTGATAATTTTATCTAATTCTGCATTTACGTGTAGACAATATTATATTAGTAAAAACCTCCGTCCACAATAGTGTCCTAGAGGATTTTTCAATTATTCACAAAATATTAATTCTTTAGCTACGAAACACCGTCTTCTTTTGAAAAAGACATTTAATACATTATATGCTTATATAATAGTAATAATTATATAACCATATATAATAGTATCAATTTTTATATCGGATGAGACTAATAATTAATTAATAATAACATAATTATTACTTAATATGCAAACTGAAATATATGCATCCAATACATATATACGTGATGAGCACACACTGCCACCATGTATAGGTTTTGTGACACGTTTTCTACAATGCTCTTATTTTTATTTAGTATTACCATCTAACGTATCTTTTTGTTGCACTAATTTAATAATACAACAGTAAAACTTCATTATTTTTAACTTTTTTAATCATATTGCCTTCTATATGATTATTTTCATATATTATTTATATATGACTTATGCCGGCAAGACTCACTCCATATACATAGTCATATATATTTCACTTGTGAAATTTTTCTCATATGACATGCCTGCTCGACATCACCACCCCTATATAGGTTTTGTGACACGTTTTCTACAACCAGCTCATTTTACTAAGGTATACCACCTAATGTATCTTTATGTTGCACTAATTTAATAATGCAACAGTAAAACTTCATTATTTTTAACTTTTTTAATCATATTGCCTTCTATATGATTATTTTCATATATTATTTATATATGACTTATGCCGGCAAGACTCACTCCATATACATAGTCATATATATTTCACTTGTGAAATTTTTCTCATATGACATGCCTGCTCGACATCACCACCCCTATATAGGTTTTGTGACACGTTTTCTACAACCAGCTCATTTTACTAAGGTATACCACCTAATGTATCTTTATGTTGCACTAATTTAATAATGCAACAGTAAAACTTCATTATTTTTAACTTTTTTAATCATATTGCCTTCTATATGATTATTTTCATATATTATTTATATATGACTTATGCCGGCATGACACTCCATATAAATAGTCATATATATTTCACTTGTGAAATTTTTCTCATATGACATGCCTGCCCGACCTCACCACCCTATATAGGTTTTTGTGACACGTTTCTACAATGCTCTTATTTTATTTAGTATTACCATCTAACGTATCTTTTTGTTGCACTAATTTAATAATACAACAGTAAAACTTCATTATTTTTAACTTTTTTAATCATATTGCCTTCTATATGATTATTTTCATATATTATTTATATATGACTTATGCCGGCAAGAC
Organism: Drosophila albomicans; assembly: GCF_009650485.2. Taxonomy (NCBI): domain Eukaryota; kingdom Metazoa; phylum Arthropoda; class Insecta; order Diptera; family Drosophilidae; genus Drosophila; species Drosophila albomicans. Next base: position 9,724 of record NW_026263656.1, read on the forward strand.
TCACTCCATATACATAGTCATATATATTTCACTTGTGAAATTTTTTCTCATATGACATGCCTGCTCGACATCACCACCCCTATATAGGTTTTGTGACACGTTTTCTACAACCAGCTCATTTTACTAAGGTATACCACCTAATGTATCTTTATGTTGCACTAATTTAATAATGCAACAGTAAAACTTCATTATTTTTAACTTTTTTAATCATATTGCCTTCTATATGATTATTTTCATATATTATTTATATATGACTTATGCCGGCATTACACTCCATATACATAGACATATATATTTCACTTGTGAAATTTTTCTCATATGACATGCCTGCCCGACCTCACCACCCTATATAGGTTTTTGTGACACGTTTTCTACAACCCGCTCATTTTACTAAGGTCTACCACTAATGTATCTTTATGTGGCACTATTTTAATAATACAACCGCAAAACTTCATTATTTTATTATCAATAATTTGTATTAAATACTAGTACAATCGTAAATTGTTTAACATTGTTTAAAAATTTTTGTCAAAGTTGAACTCATATCTCGGTAGAACCTTATATCATATGGCTGCAGTTCAATAAAAAATTCACCAAGTCCCAAAAATTTTTTTCTCAAGTTAAATTCAAAATCTTATCTCATTTTATTAAAAAACTGTATAAAATGATATATAAAAAGTTTTTTCTACAATTTTCATATGTTGAAATTTTTTTGTCAAAGTTGAACTCATATCTCGGCTGGCAAAAATCCTCTGCTGAACCCTCCCCGAGGGTGCTGGCTGGGTAGGATCTGTATTACCTCAGTGTCAACGGGTAGCAGATCTCTACTATACGTCGATATTTCAGGAACTGCAGATCCTAGCTGAGGACTCTGTTCCTTATCTTTCGGGCATCTGCTTGAAGATAAGTAGCAGAATCCATGGTACGAGGTGTCTGGCGGTCAGACTGAAAACGCTATGGGGGGCTCCCAAGAACAAAATTAGCCAACTATGGTCTCGGAATGGACTCTTTAAACTATTCAACTCGGGCTGGGATGTCAGCCCAAACGTCGGTGGAAGGCGTGACTGCTACCACCGGCGGGCACGGGGGGGAGAGATCCTCTCTGCGTGTCGCCAGCGGTCACACCTCTGAGGCGGCGGGAGCAGGCCGTATCAGCTGTAACAACACTGCCACCAAAAATTCGAGGTTGGTGCGCGCGGGTGCTGTGGTCTTAACCGACACGGACCAAAAGAGCGCTGCGCCAACTTCTACGGTGGAGGGGGAACGTCTTCCTCTTCAGTCACCCCTGCCTATCGCCAGCACCTCCAAGGTTGCGCAGCGGGGCACGGGGGGGCTAAAGGAGAAGGCCAAAAATAGGGCGGCGACCCGTATTTACGCAAGGCTTAGTGGCGTAGCTAACCTGTCCGTCAAGGACCAGGAGAGGCTTGCCTGGGCCAACACGTGGATGCGGGAAAACCAACTTAGCCCCCTTCCAAAAGACAATAAAGTGCAGACCGGTTCTACCGGCCCTGCCAACAACAAGGTGGAGTCCATGGCAAGCAAGCGCCAACGGTCCGCTGAGAGTCCCAAGCAAGGGGCTCCAGTGAGCAAGAAGCTGCGAGCACCTGGCTCCACCAACACGGACTCGAACAGGACGAAACAGAGAGCAACGGTTGCTGAAACTGCCAGGCGGCATCTCGCCGTTGCTCTCATAGACAGAGGGGACCCTAACGGGAAAATGTCTGCAGAGCGGTGGCGGTTGACCCATAGTAAGCTGGTCGACGCACTGTTTGTCAGGATGGAGAATGTCCCAGACAGTCCAATGCCTACATTCGAAGGCACTGGCTGGCTGAATGGTGTCAAGATCCTGACATGCAAGGACGACCCAACTTTGCAGTGGCTGCAAGCGACCGTACCCAAACTGGACGGGCTGTGGGAGGGGGCCAAGCTGGACGTGGTGGACAGGAATAATATTCCGTCCATGCCGAAGGCGAAAGTCCTTTTCCCAATAGTTGTCCAGGGAGAGCGGGCGCTTCAGCTGCTTAAAAAGCAGAACCCGGCCATACCGACGAGTGATTGGTCCGTGCTGAAGGTTAATGAACCTTTACCCAGTGGTGGGCAGCACGTGATCATTCAGATCAACAAGGAGGCCGAGGATCTGCTATATAAACGCAATGGGAAGATGGCGTGGGGCTTAGGGAGCGTGTACCTTCGCCTCAAGAAACGTCATCCGAACGACAATGACACACACACACGCTGAGGTCTGGGGAGGTTGAGGCAGATCTCGGTCTCGAGAGCGTGACCGACGCCACCCAGCACCTCAGCCTGACTGACAAGACGGAGGAGGTGGGGGAGGAACTGTCCATGGAGACGGGCCCCCCCGCGAGTTTGCTAACCTCTAATGAGTGTGCTGCAACTCAACCTCCATAAATCCAAAACGGCTTCGGCGGAGCTACTCCTTGCCCTGGAGGAAGTGTCCGCCTACGCGGCTTTGGTCCAAGAACCGTGGATAGCGTCGGGCAACACGGTGGCTGGACTGAAGTCGCCCAACTATGATTTATACGTCCCGACATTGGTAAGCAGATCGAGAACTGCCATCCTTGTAAAGAAGGGGCTAAAAGCTCATCTACTACCTAATTACAGCAACGACGATCTAACCGTGGTGGTGCTGGAGAGCCGTGAAGGATGTTTGCTGCTGGCATCCTGTTATATGGCCCACGACAAGCCGGCTCCACCTGACGAGCTGCGGAGGCTGGTGGACATGGTCTGCTCCTCCAATAAGCATATTATTATCGGAACGGACGCCAACGCCCACCATAGCGTCTGGGGAAGTCCCGACATCAACGACAGGGGTGAGTCAGTTCTTGATTTTATCCTTAACCATAAGCTTAGACTAGCCAACAGGGGTGAGGTATCTACCTATGTAGGTCCCACCTCCAGTAATGTGCTGGACTTAACGATTTCAACTGAGTGTACCAATGTTGAAGAGTGGAGGGTCCTGGACAGACCTCCTTCTCGGACCATAAGTACATTCAATTTACCATTCCTTTTAACAGGGTACCTGCGGCTCAGCCGTTCAGAAATCCCCGTAACACGAACTGGGCGAAATTTTCTAGCCTTGTTTCCAAGTCTCTTGGTTCGCCGGGTAACATCAACTCGGTGCAGGACCTAGAAACTAATGTCAATGTCCTTTCTGCAGGACTACTTTCAGCGTTTCGCCAATCTTGTAGACTCTCAAGACCGACGAGAAGATTGAAGCCACCCTGGTGGAACCCAGATCTCTCATCGCTACGTGGAGAGCTTACTAGCATGTTTCAACTTGCTAAGAAGGCGGACAACGAATATGTCTGGGACGAGTATAGGTCTCTTCTGAAGTCGTACAAGAAGATGATCCGATCATCCAAAAGGTCTTCATGGAGAACCTTCTGCTCGGACCTGGATAACATCAAAGACACCTCCAGACTGAGGAAGCTGCTGTCCAAGCAGGCTTCCAGTCCTAGTCTGCTCAAGTCGGGCGATGGAGCGTGGACGGAGAGCAGTGCTGAAACTCTTGAAGCACTGCTCTCAACTCATTTCCCGGGATGTATTGGAATAGAGAATAGTGACTGGCAGCTCTTTCCTAGTCTCCCAGTTATGAGACTCCCTGCCAGTCTAATTACAGATAACAAAATAATTTGGGCTATCGACTCCTTTGCGAAGGTCAGGTCGCCCGGTCTCGATGGACTTTCGCCAGCAATGCTGCAAGCCAGCAAGCCCACGATTGTTCCGTGGTTATCGGGTATCTATTCGGCGTGCCTCGCATGGGGTCATATCCCCACTCTTTGGAGGACCTCGAAAGTCATTTTCCTGCCCAAGGCGGGCAAATGCAGTCATGTGGTCCCAAATGACTTTCGGCCTATCAGCCTAACCTCTTTCCTGCTAAAAACATTGGAAAAGCTACTTGATTTGCACATCAGAAGCAACTCAATGCATCTGTTGTCCCCAAATCAGCATGCGTATACAAAGGGCAAGTCCATTGAGACTGCTCTCCATGCTCTAGTAGCCTCCATAGAAAAAGCGGACCACTATAAGGAATATGCCTTGGGTGCATTTCTTGACATTTCAGGCGCCTTCAATAACGTCACCACTGATGCTATTATGAAGGGCCTTACCTCAATTAACACGGCACCAGCGATCCACAGATGGGTCAACCGCCTTCTTTGTGACAGGCGGGTGGTGGCTACGTGGGGCGATGCGGCCATTACAAAGGTAGTGCGAGGTGGCACTCCCCAGGGTGGGGTTCTCTCGCCTCTCCTTTGGAATTTGGTCGTAAATAGCCTACTTCTAAAATTTACTAGACGGGCCCCCAAGTTAATTGCCTATGCTGACGACATAAGCATTTTGATAACTGGGAAATGCCCAACCACCCTTAGTTCCGTAATGGAACTTACTTTGCGGGAAGTTAAAGCATGGGCCGAATCAGCCGGGCTCAGCATTAACGCGGATAAAACGGACCTTATCCTCTTCACGAAGAGGTATAAGGTACCTGCGTGGTCCCCCCCAAAAATAGGCTGCACTATGCTAAAGCCGAGCCTAGCAGTAAAATACCTAGGTGTGGTCCTGGACAGCAAACTGACATGGAAGCTCAATGTGTTAGAAAGGGTGAAGAAGGCCACCGGAGCCTTGTACATGGCGAAAAAGATGCTTAGTTGCACTTGGGGCCTCTCTCCTAATCTAATGCGGTGGATTTACATCTCAGTTGTTCGCCCTATCCTCACCTACGGTGTTCTAGTGTGGTGGCAGGCCACTGAAAAAAGGACGTACCTATCCATCATGGAAAGGACACAGCGTCAAGCGCTACTGTGTATCACAGGCGCTCTCAGGTCGACGCCAACTAAAGCCCTCGAGGTTATAGCTGGTGTGGAACCATTACACCTATACGCGCAATCCATAGCCGCAAAATCGTCCCTACGGATTGCCGCAACTGGCAATTTGGGTCTGCTAGGCTATGGTCACAGCGCCATTGGCGGAGACTTACCAGTACTATCCCCCTTACCAGTACTGACCATTAACACTATATTCTTGGAACCGGAGTGCTGGCGGGAAGGGTTATGCATTCCCGAAGCCCTCAACCTCTTCACCGACGGTTCGAAGATGGATGATGGTGTCGGAGCGGCCGTATACTGCCCGGACCCGGTCTCCAAACAATCCTATAAACTCCCAGACCATTGCAGCATCTTCCAGGCGGAAGTTTTTGCCATTGGCAAGGCTGCCGAATTGGCTCGGGGTTTACAGCGTGATCACACCTCTATTAACATCTTTGTTGACAGCCAGGCTGCAATAAGATCAATGCACTCTGATGTGGTCAAGTCCAAAGTTGTCCTGGACAGCAGAAGAGCAATAGAGTCGCTGAACGCATCTGCGGTCGTGCGAATCTATTGGATCCCAAGCCACCAGGGCATCGATGGCAACGAGATCGCAGACACTCTCGCCAAAGAGGGAGTGGGGCTCGATGTTGGCAACATGTGCAATGTTCCGATATCCCTGCGAACTCTAGGCAGTGAAATTGAGGTGCGCTCTAGACTTCAGTGGGACGCGAGCTGGCGTAATGCCAACTCGTGCAAAACTGCAAGGCTGATGTGTGCCTCTACTAACAAAAACTTAACCAAATTCGTCATGCAGCTTTCAAGGAAAGACTGCAGGCTAATGCTAGGCATTTTAACTGGCCACTGTATGTCAGCTGTCCATGCTGTAAAGATGGGCATCACGAACAGTGATCAGTGCAGGAAATGCAACGAACCCGGGGTTAAGGAAACACTTGAGCATCTTCTCTGTAGATGCCCAGCGTTATCCCGACTCCGGTTGAAATACCTTAATTCGCCGTGCCACAACGATCTTCGGGACGTCTCACGGCTATCTCCTAGGATGCTGCTGGCTTTTGCCAAAAATGCATCCATACTGCGCGATTTCTGAGACGTAGATAAGCTACCGGTTCAGCTACGGACCTCGACTGGTCTATGCTTTGCCCCGTACTGGGGCAGCCGGTCCTACCTAACCTAACCTAACCTTGAACTCATATCTCGGTAGAACCTCATATCATATGGCTGCAGTTCAATAAAAAATTCACCAAGTCCAAAAAATTTTTTTCTCAAGTTAAATTAAAAATCTTATCTCATTATATTAATAAACAGTATAAAAATGCTATTTAAAAAGTTTTTTCTTCAATTTTCATATGTTGAAATTTTTTGTCAAAGTTGAACTCATATTTCGGTAGAACCTCATATCATATGGCTGAAGTTCAATAAAAAATTTACCAAGTCCAAAAATTTACCAAGTCCAAAAAATTTTTTTCTCAAGTTAAATTCAAAATCTTAATTCATTTTATTAAAAAACTATATAAAATGATATATAAAAAGTTTTTTCTTCAATTTTCATATGTTGAAATTTTTGTCAAAGTTGAACTCATATCTCGGTAGAACCTCATATCATATGGCTGCAGTTCAATAAAAAATTCACAAGTCCAAAAAATTTTTTTCTCAAGTTAAATTCAAAATCGTATCTCATTATATTAATAAACTGTATAAATGATATTTAAAAAGTTTTTTCTTCAATTTTCATATGTTGAAATTTTTTTCAATGTTGAACTCATATCTCGGTAGAACCATATCATATTGGCTGAAGTTCAATAAAAAATTCACCAAGTCCAAAAAATCTTTTTCTCAAGTTAAATTCAAATCTTATCTCATAATATATAATAAACTGTATAAAATGATATTTAAAAAGTTTTTTCTTCAATTTTCATATGTTGAAATTTTTTGTCATAGTTGAACTCATCTCTCGGTAGAACCTCATATCATATGGCTGCAATTCAATAAAAAATTCACCAAGTCCAAAAAATTTTTTTCTCAAGTTAAATTCAAATTGTATCTCATTTTATTAATAAACTGTATAAAATGATATTTAAAAAGTTTTTTCTTCAATTTTCATATGTTGAAATTTTTTGTCAAAGTTGAACTCATCTCTCGGTAGAACCTCATATCATATGGCTGCAGTTCAATAAAAAATTCACCAAGTCCAAAAAATCTTTTTCTCAAGTTAAATTCAAAATCTTATCTCATTATATTAATAAACAGTATAAAATGCTATTTAAAAAGTTTTTTCTTCAATTTTCATATGTTGAAATTTTTTGTCAAAGCTGAAACTCATATCTCATGTCTTAATTTGTGCCACTAATATGATGGCGTTTCTTTTGCTACCAAACACATAATTGTGTATGAAATAAATGCATACTTAAAATACGCAAGTATTCTGTTCATATAGATACATACATAAATGTATATATATTTTTTTATATCATGCATATTTTTAATTTTCGCCACTAATATGATGGCGTCCTTCTGGCTACCAAATTCATGTAATTGCGTACCAAATAAATGTATATTTAAAATACACAAGTATTTTGTACACATAGATATACCATGCATATTTTTAATTTTCGCCACTAAATATGATGGCGTCCTTCTGGCTACCAAATAAATATATATAACCAACGCATAATAAATAAATGCATATATAAAATACGCAAGTATTTTGTACACATAGATATACTATGCATATTCTTGATTTTCGCCACTAATATAATGGCGTTCCTTTTGCTACCAAATAAATATATATAACCAACGCATAATAAATAAATGCATATATAAAATATGCAAGTATTTTGTATACATAGATACTATGCATATTCTTAATTTTCGCCACTAATATAATGGCGTTCCTTTTGCTACCAAATAAATATATACAACTAACGCATACTAAATAAATGCATATTTAAAATACGCAAGTATTTTGTACACATATTATACCTTTGCATATTCTTAATTTTCGCCACTAATATGATGACGTTCCTTTTGCTACCAAATAAATATATACAACTAACGCATACTAAATAAATGCATATTTAAAATACGCAAGTATTTTGTACACATATTATACCTTTGCATATTCTTAATTTTCGCCACTAATATGATGACGTTCCTTTTGCTACCAAATAAATATATATAACCAACGCATTATAAATAAATGCATATATAAAATACGCAAGTATTTTGTACACATAGATATACTATGCATATTCTTAATTTTCGCCACTAATATAATGGCGTTCCTTTTGCTACCAAATAAATATATATAACCAACGCATAATAAATAAATGCATATATAAAATATGCAAGTATTTTGTATACATAGATATACTTACTATGCATATTATTAATTTTCGCCACTAATATAATGGCGTTCCTTTTGCTACCAAATAAATATATATAACTAACGCATACTAAATAAATGCATATTTAAAATACACAAGTATATTTGTACACATAGATATATTATTTATTTATATATATATATATATATTTATATATTATATAAATTTTCTTCTTATATGCGTAATTGTATAACACATAATTAATAATTATGCATACAATTTTGCATATTTATATATATAAATATATATATAATATTTTTTTATATATGCCTTAAACATATATATTTTATCGAATCGTCAAGCAAAGGATAAGCTTCAGTGGATCGCAGTATGGCAGCTGCTCAACCACTTACAACACCTTGCCTGTTATAAAAGTCGTTTACAATTGATTCAAGGCTTTGTCATTGTATTAAATAATGTTTTAATATATAACTAGCGCGGCACCAGGTGATCGAAGATCCTCCCAATTTACTATGTTATATGTAACATTGGCATCACATCCATCGTCGTCTATTAAATGAATAATAAACTTTTAATGGTTTAGAAGCCATACAATGCAAATTGCCCCTTATTTATCATTGCAGTCCAGCACGGATACGACCTTAGAGGCGTTCAGGCATAATCCAACGGACGTAGCGTCATACCACTGTTCGCTCGAACAAGTATTGTGCCATTGGTCCGTACCTGCGGTTCCTCTCGTACTACGCAGGAATGCTGTCGCAACAACGTTTTGTCATTAGTAGGGTAAAACTAACCTGTCTCACGACGGTCTAAACCCAGCTCACGTTCCCTTGCATGGGTGAACAATCCAACGCTTGGTGAATTTTGCTTCACAATGATAGGAAGAGCCGACATCGAAGGATCAAAAAGCGACGTCGCTATGAACGCTTGGCCGCCACAAGCCAGTTATCCCTATGGTAACTTTTCTGACACCTCTTGTTAAAAACTCTTTAAACCAAAAGGATCGATAGGCCGAGCTTTTGCTGTCCCTGTGTGTACTGAACACCGAGATCAAGTCAGCATTTGCCCTTTTGCTCTATGTGTGGTTTCTGTCCGCACTGAGCTGGCCTTGGGACACCTCCGTTATTATTTGAGAGATGTACCGCCCCAGTCAAACTCCCTACCTGGCAATGTCCTTGAATTGGATCATACCTGAGTAATTGGAGTTATACCAAATTTTTAATTTAAGAACACATAAATGCACTCTCTCATTAATGAATTTGTTTGCGATTATATAACAAACTCGTGATACTTTGATCAAGAAGCTTGCATCAAAACCCAATACCATAAGATATAATAAATATATCCGTATAATGGCTAGGAAATGATACACGTTCCATTTAATCAAGTAAGTAAGGAAACAATAAGAGTAGTGGTATTTCATTGTCGATACTAAACCGAAATTTAATATCTCCCACTTATTCTACACCTCTTATGTCTCCTTACACTGCCAGATTAGAGTCAAGCTCAAAAGGGTCTTCTTTCCCCGCTAATTATTCCAAGCCCGTTCCCTTGGCTGTGGTTTCGCTAGATAGTAGATAGGGACATAAATTCCGGTGTTTTACGTGTGCACCTGTCACAAGTGACTTATCACACGGTGCCCGAGCACAGGGATCAATTTAAGCATGATCAGCGCCCCCTTGGAATTCACCGCAGGTACACATTTGAAGAGCCAGTTGTTTGGACTGGACACTTCCTCCTGTGTGGGGAGCGAGGCCCACCTAAAACCTCTGCCGATCTGTGGTTCACGGCAACCGGTTGTATTACGCAACTCCACGTCGAGCACTCCGCTCTCTCCGCATTTGGATATAAACCACAGCCACCACGATGCTCCCGAAGGGCCACAACCCGTGCCAGGACGGACAAAAGTCCGCGGGCACCTGGCTCCCGTGGTACCAGAAGACCTCCGGTCAGGTTTCGTACCACAAGGGTACTACCAATTTAACTCCAAACAGTTAGCGTTGGTGACGCACCTCGAGAATCGCTTCGTACGATAAGTGGAGGTCCACTGTGGTGAAATTCTAAGACCCGTCATCCACACGGGTGAGGCCAGTTTTAGCTTTTCAGCTCGGGACTGACAGCCCAAAAAGAAATTATCCGTTTAGTCGCCTCATACGACAAGCAGGAAGCTGTGGAGGAATTCTAAGACCCGCCAACCACACGGGTGATGCAGTTTTAGCCATTCAGCTCGGGACTGCCGGCCCATTCGTCGCCTCCTGGTACAACAATTGCCGACGCCTTGTGAACACGGCATCGGCAAATGTTTGCAATAGCTGCATCCTCTCCTGTGTCGCCACCGCTCCAGAAACCCTCCAGACGCCATGCAGGTATTCGATCCCAAGTCCATCGAGGTGACGCAAATCTGCATATATGGGGCATACACACAGAACGTGCAGCGCATCTTCGCTATCCGCACCGCATAGACATGCAGGCGTTCCGCTTAGACGTCTCTCATGCAGAAATGCATTCAGCGATCCATGGCCTGTCAGCAGGAATCCAGCACGTAGGCTGAAACCGAAGTCTCGCCTGCTGAAGACGAACCCAGCATCCGGGATAAAAAGATGAGTCACCCGGCCGGGTTCATCACCATTATCCCATCTGCTTTGCCACTCCTGCAGCATACGGTCGTCCAGCATCGCCATCTTCTGCTTGTGATTAAGACCCGACAGATCTTGACCAAACAGCCAGTCGCTCTCCTCCAGCGGGTGATCGCGCTTGAGTTTGAAACTAATTGCCAATTTCTTGGCAGCCAGATCAAACGGGGAACACCAGCAAGAACTTGCAGTGCCACAGTGGACACTGTACGGCACACCGGTAGGTATCCAAGAAGGATGCGCCTTTGGCAGGACAATAGGTGCCTCCTGGCCCTTACTAGTCTCATCGCCGTGGCATACCACACTGAGGCACCAAATAGCGCACAAGGCACCATGAGTCCAGTGTAAATGGTCCGCTTGGCACGGGGACTGATCCCCCAGTCGACCCGTAGTACGCGTGCCAAAACACCAACGACTCCGCTCAGCCGATCACGTAAAGACGCGATATGCGGGTTGAAATTCAACCGCTCGCCGACCGTGATGCCCAGATACCGGTATTTGTCAGCGTAGGGCAAGCTTGCTCCAGCAAACCGTACCCCAGGCCGCCTATTAGCCGATAATTGGCCTTTCAGCAACATGACAGCCGTCTTACTGGTGGAGACGGACACGCCTACCTCTGTTCCCCAAGCTCCTACGATGGACATGTACTCCGCTCCTTTCGACTCCAGATCGTTTCGGGAGTTTCCCTCAACGAGAAGCAGCAAGTCGTCTGCATACGCGCTCAGTTTGCACAAAGGCTCCAAGCGCCGAAGAAGCACGTCCATCATGAGGTTCCAAATGAATGGACCACTGATGGAACCCTGTGGGCAACCTCTGGTCACCAGCACAGATGCTTCCTCGTATCTGCTGACGATGCACGCACTCCTGCCAGAGAAGAAGCTTCGCCACAAGCTGGCTTCTCGGCAGCCTGAGTCGATCAGCCGGCGTAGCACAGCATCCCACTCCACGTGGTCAAATGCTCCTTTGAAATCCACGAAGATTCCGAGTACATATCTTGCCGGGCTGGCGTCGACAGTACTCTTCACGTGTCTCCAGGCATCCTCCACACAGCGTCCAGGTTGGAATCCAAATTGCCATCTGCAGCCCTCTGGGAGCATGTCCTTCATTCGGCTGACCATGATACCCTCGAGCACCTTACCAAAGACTGGTAGCAGACATATACCACGATAAGAGCCAGGATCGCTCCTGTCCTTATCGGGCCCCTTGAGAAGTGGCACAACGCGCGGGCGTTTCCACTCAGAAGGGAAATGTCCTTCGGCTAAACAGCGGGAATACAACGCTGTAAGATGCTGCGGAATAGCACGCCAAACCTCTTTACAGATCACTCCAGTGATGCCGTCCATGCCAGGCGAGCGTCTGCTCCGTAGCCTGGCGACACAAGCACTCACTTCGTACTCGTCAAGTGTGGGCGGAAGCACATCTGGGATGGCAATCGGTGCATTCGACTCCGCAACGGGGAAAAAGTTACGGAGGAGCACTTTCGCACAGTCGTGCCATGTTACGACTGGCTCGCCATTTACCCGTAGGCAGCCCAGCTCGGAATTCCGTTTGTGACGTCGGCAAATCCTGTAGACATGCCCCCAGGGGTCATCCCGATTATCTCCAACGAAGCGACGCCAGTTGTCCTCCTTTGCCGACAGAATAAGCTTCTTGTACTGACCCACGGAGATCCGCAGGTCGGTAGCAAGTCGCCCTGCTTCATCGCTGCCACGACGACGAGCATTCTGTAGCCGCCGCCTCAGTCTCCTGACCTCTCGGCGCTTCGTACTGAGGTTGGCATTCCACCAGACCACTTTCCGAACGGCTCTCGGCTGCCTGCGTCCAAATACATGGTCGCATACACTGTGCACCAGTGCACGCGTTGCAGACACCTGGTCATCAATGGACATCTCCGTGTAGTCCTGCGGGAATTCCTCAAGCTTGCATACAAGCTCACCACGGAACGACTGCCAACGTGCATTGGAGAAGTTCCAGGACGGAACAGGAGCATCGCTCTCAACTGTGTCTCTGGGGTCTCGCGTCACCTCAACACAAATCGTGTTGTGGTCACTGAGGTCCCACTCGTCCACTCTCCAGTCATATGCGGCCCACATAAGCGCTGCTTCGTTGGCAATCGTGACGTCGATATCACTCTGTCCGCGGTGATTATCGAACGTATACAAACTACTGACCTCATTTAGCACGCCGGCTCGGGATTCTAGAATCCATTCGGTCAGCAGCTCACCCCTTCGGCGGTTCAAGTCGCCACGAGCACGCTCGAGCGATTTGCTGAACCACAAGGGGGACACTGCATTCGCATCCAAGCCACAGATAACCGGATTGCTACCAGCCAGTAGTAGCACGGCATCTAGATACGCAAGGTACGGTTCCAAATCAGTGTTGTATTGGCAGTACACGGAGCTCAGGAAGATTGAGCCAAATCTTCCAGTGACACTCACGCATACGCCAAAGTCCGTGATGAGCGACTCAATAGGCATACAGATGGCATCCGGGTCGTCCAAAAAGATGGCAGCCTTCAAACGCCGATCAGCAAACACACGCATCCCGGCTGGAATGCCCGTAATGCCGTGTCTTTTGTCGACGTATGGTTCCTGCACCAAAGCGAACATGGTGGCGGGAGTCTCGCACCCGAGTTGCAAACTCAACGGTAGCGGCTCGACCTCGACCACAATTAGCTTGGATGAAGCTAAACATTTTAATGTCTAGCTTGCACCCTTGCTAAGACCGCACCATATATTGGGCACGTCTCCGACAGCATGTAATGCCCGGAGGGAAGCCCCTTGAAACGGCAGTTTCGGCAGTCCACCGGGCTAGCACATTTCAACGCTACATGGCCGGTCTGCCCGCATTGGCGGCATACTTCGTTTTTCAATCGGCATTGTGAAACCTTGTGGTCGAATCCCACACAGCGATGACACGCGTATGTTCGGACGAGCGACCTACAGCGGAAGGAAAACCACTTGATGTAGACCCGTCCGGTCTTATCAAGCACCGCTTGCGCCTTTTCGTCACATTCTAGTGTCAGATTGATTCTGACACCGTCAGTGACCGACCACGGCTTCGACGCCATATGCACCATCTTCTTGAAGGCCGACGGCGAGAACTCCTCCTTGAAGTGGTTCTCATAGAGCTCGTCCATGAAGACTTCCGGTAGAATCGCTGTGTCCACGTCGAACACGGTGACTTTCGACCTCACTCCACGGTTGCGCTCAACCTCCAGACCGACCTCGTTGAACTTCGCGTTGGCCACCACTTTTTTGATTTCACTTCTTGACGGCGTACGAATGACGGCGCCACGCGCTTCAATTCACGGATTTCGTGAACCCTAACGCCCAGAGCTGGAGCAACTTGGCTCATTACCTTATCGGCAATCTCCTTGCCCGACACTGTCGGGTCCTTGCTCGTCACCACAGCCGACCACGTTTCCACGGGCTTCTTGGCTGCAGGAGCATTTCGAGGTGCGGCAATCGGGGCAACGCCGGAGACAGCTCTCTGTGCCAGCACCACTCGTACTTGGGGCCGTAAAGGGCGCAGCAGCTGGTTGGCACAACGCAACCTTCGTCTCCAAAACGGCGTTTCGCACAACTAGCGCGGTCACCAGCTCGCCAAGCCGGGCAGTTGCCTCCAAAACGGCGATGGCCGCTTCCGGCGCCATTCCAGCGCGCAGCACAGCGGACCTCACCGTCTGGTCTACACCCGCCAGCTGAGCCAATACGGCATCAGACCCTTCCTTCACCACACTGGCAGCAACAAAATTACCAGCAGGAGCTGGACAGGCAGGCCCGCTCATTCGGGCGATAGCCTCCCACCGTAGCGGGTGCAGGGGCGGCAGTAGCAGCAGCAACTCCATCGGCGACTCCAGCGGCGGTTCCAGCAGCGCGGTTCCAGCGGCGGCTCCAGCGGCGGATCCAGTGGCGACATCGTTGACGGCTGCTCCATCGGCGTTGGCTCCAATGAAGGAGACAGCCAGCCGCTTGGCAGAGGAGGCATCGTCGCTCGCAACCAAGATGGGCGACGATACAGCCCTATTCCGCGCGCCGTCTGCTCCTTTTCTCTTTCACTTTTGGGCGATCCTCTGAAATGGACATTTCAGACTCGCTACACACACTCGACATTCCGCGCATTTTATTGTTCATCACAACAACCGCAGAAGAAATACTGCAAGCAGTAAAACCCAAGCAGTGCAACCAGTACACTTGTGGCAAGCAGTGTACTCAGTGTAAGGTCCAAATTAACAAGCTTTTGTCCGTGACAAAAACTGTGAGCTTTTCTCAACTTTCTTATTTTCTTCTTCTTCTTTTATTGCTATTCACTGAAAGAACTAGGACTAGAACTAGAACTATATTTAAAAGTATTTTGTACACATAGTTATACCTTTGCATATTCTTAATTTTCGCCACTAATATGATGACGTTCCTTTTGCTACCAAATAAATATATATAACCAACGCATTATAAATAAATGCATATATAAAATACGCAAGTATTTTGTACACATAGATATACTATGCATATTCTTAATTTTCGCCACTAATATAATGGCGTTCCTTTTGCTACAAATAAATATATATAACCAACGCATAATAAATAAATGCATATATAAAATATGCAAGTATTTTGTATACATAGATATACTTACTATGCATATTATTAATTTTCGCCACTAATATAATGGCGTTCCTTTTGCTACCAAATAAATATATATAACTAACGCATACTAAATAAATGCATATTTAAAATACACAAGTATATTTTGTACACATAGATATATTATTTATTTATATATATATAATATATTTATATATTATATAAATTTTCTTCTTATATGCGTAATTGTATAACACATAATTAATAATTATGCATACAATTTTGCATATTTATATATATAAATATATATATAATATTTTTTTATATATGCCTTAAACATATATATTTTATCGAATCGTCAAGCAAAGGATAAGCTTCAGTGGATCGCAGTATGGCAGCTGCTCAACCACTTACAACACCTTGCCTGTTATAAAAGTCGTTTACAATTGATTCAAGGCTTTGTCATTGTATTAAATAATGTTTTAATATATAACTAGCGCGGCACCAGGTGATCGAAGATCCTCCCAATTTACTATGTTATATGTAACATTGGCATCACATCCATCGTCGTCTATTAAATGAATAATAAACTTTTAATGGTTTAGAAGCCATACAATGCAAAATTGCCCCTTATTTATCATTGCAGTCCAGCACGGATACGACCTTAGAGGCGTTCAGGCATAATCCAACGGACGTAGCGTCATACCACTGTTCGCTCGAACAAGTATTGTGCCCATTGGTCCGTACCTGCGGTTCCTCTCGTACTACGCAGGAATGCTGTCGCAACAACGTTTTGTCATTAGTAGGGTAAAACTAACCTGTCTCACGACGGTCTAAACCCAGCTCACGTTCCCTTGCATGGGTGAACAATCCAACGCTTGGTGAATTTTGCTTTCACAATGATAGGAAGAGCCGACATCGAAGGATCAAAAAGCGACGTCGCTATGAACGCTTGGCCGCCACAAGCCAGTTATCCCTATGGTAACTTTTCTGACACCTCTTGTTAAAAACTCTTTAAACCAAAAGGATCGATAGGCCGAGCTTTTGCTGTCCCTGTGTGTACTGAACACCGAGATCAAGTCAGCATTTGCCCTTTTGCTCTATGTGTGGTTTCTGTCCGCACTGAGCTGGCCTTGGGACACCTCCGTATTATTTGAGAGATGTACCGCCCCAGTCAAACTCCCTACCTGGCAATGTCCTTGAATTGGATCATACCTGAGTAATTGGAGTTTATACCAAATTTTTAATTTAAGAACACATAAATGCACTCTCTCATTAATGAATTTGTTTGCGATTATATAACAAACTCGTGATACTTTGATCAAGAAGCTTGCATCAAAACCCAATACCATAAGAGATATAATAAATATATCCGTATAATGGCTAGGAAATGATACACGTTCGATTTAATCAAGTAAGTAAGGAAACAATAAGAGTAGTGGTATTTCATTGTCGATACTAAACCGAAATTTAATATCTCCCACTTATTCTACACCTCTTATGTCTCCTTACACTGCCAGATTAGAGTCAAGCTCAAAAGGGTCTTCTTTCCCCGCTAATTATTCCAAGCCCGTTCCCTTGGCTGTGGGTTTCGCTAGATAGTAGATAGGGACAGTAGGAATCTCGTTAATCCATTCATGCGCGTCACTAATTAGATGACGAGGCATTTGGCTATTTTTTTTTTTTTTTTTTTTTTTTTTTTTTTTTTTTTTTGTAGGAAATGAATTTGCCCACACAACAATGCCATATATGAATGGCACGTCATATGACTGTTTTCCCTTTACTTTGTACACAATAGATGTTGGCCAGTGTAGTTGACTTTCAATGAGGAAAGTAAACCTCGGTGCTAACCCACTCCTTGGCGATATCCAGTATGGAACATGAACGTCTTAAAGCCGCAGACTCCGCCATCTACCACCCTGGTACTGATAATATTGCTATCACCAGCGTTAAGGACTCCCAGTGCTCTCAGTCGTTTTACCGACCGATAGCTCCAGATGCCCCTCCAGTTTAGCGTAGCAGAAACGATTTTAATGTCCTCATGTGCCCGATAATCCCGAACCAGAGCCGTTCGTACGTCCTGTCTGTCGTAGATCTCAACCTTACTCTGATGAGCTTGGTCAAGATCAAGTCCGTCAGTCACAACCTGAGCGTCGATCACTATAGTGTGATCTGGTCGGAAACCCACCAGGTCCGGCTTATATATCCTGTTCTCTCCCTGCAGACTTGGTTCAGCAATGACAGAGTAGCCTCTCGTCTCAAGTCCCGCTTGAGATAATTAGCTACACTGTTGTGTCTAGCCACCCGCCTCCCATGCGTACGATGACACTTCTGCAGAATGTGGTTTAGTGATTCGGGAGCATCACATCCTGCACGACACTGCCTCTCCAATTCGTGCCTTCCCCTCGTGGTACGAGACCGCGTGGGTAGGGCATTTATCCGCAGTTTGATCCCATTCAAATAAGCTTTTCCAGTTAACAAACGCGTGGGTGCGACAACCCACCCGTGTTGCGGAGCATAACGCCCTGCTTCACGGAGACCGCTACCATCAACAGAGGAGTGCAACCTATCCGCCCAGTACGAATCGATCAAAAAGGCGTGTATCCAGAGCCGCGTCTCCCGATGCCTTGCACCTATCTCGGGCCCTCCGAATTTCCGCACTAAGGAACGAACTGGCCGTCTCGGATTGCTCGAGGTGGGGCCATTTTATGTTCGTTAGCCTCTGTATGCGCAGCATTGGAGCTGTCCTTCGAACTGAGGGAACACCGAGACCCCCACTTGTGTGGGGGGCATGGAAGAATGCTACTGACACATCCATAGGAAGATCTAACCATTTCCTTACGACCGACCGTACCAGTCTGTCACACTTTCTCAAAACGCCTATTGCCACACTACCAAGGGTTAGCTTGTGATATAGCTGTGGAATGAGGACAGTTCTGAGGGCGAATAACTTCTGCTGTGGCTTCAGGGGGGACCGCGATATGATATCCAATCTGGGACCAATGTCCTCAGTCGGATTGTAGCGGGCCCTCCCGTCCGCAGTGAACTGAATGCCGAGATACCTCCACTCCTCCGAACGCTTCAAGCTTGGACACGTGCGCGAACCTACACAGAAGCTCCGTGATTCGATCACAGTACACTTCTGCTTTCGGCTTCCCTTGACACTAACAGTAAAACACTTATTAGCGTTTAGGGTCAGCCCAACGGACGCCAAAAAGGAGACCGTGGTATCCAATAATGCCTGAGGCCCTTCGGTGTAGAAGCAAACAACACCAGATCGTCTGCGAACGCTGCAGCGTTTGTTTTGGCATTTCCGACACTGACACCAATCTCGTCCGGTAGAGACCTGAGCAACCGGTCGATGACCAAGTTGAACATATGTGGAGACAAAGGGTCACCCTGCTTTCACACCTCTAGCAGGGACGAATTCCTCTGATCTCCAGCCTTTACCATTGAGACTAGTGCCACCTCCCAAGTACAAGCTACGTACGTAGTCAACAAAACCCGTTGGTGCACCATACGCGGATAGGGTGTCAATTACCGCTGCGTGAGACACAGAGTCAAACGCTTTGCTGACATCAAGTGTCGCGATATAACACGACGCATGACGTCTATGGTGGTCCCTCAGGATTAAGTCAACTATTGTCGCGTTATCGGCGCAACCGTCAGTAGGAAGAAACCCCCGCTGACGCGGATCCCAATCGACTGATGAGGCCAATCGAGATGCCAAGATGGCATTGAGTTGTCTAACTATGACAGAAGGCACCGATATCGGACGGAAGTCTTCTGGTCGGGATGCTCTTACCGTCTTCGGATGAAAACGGTTCGAGCCATTCGGAAGAGTGTGGGTAGTTTGCCGCACCAGAGAATAAGGTTCATTATGCCGAAGCATAACACCACTGGGAATACTCCTGGCAGTTTCTTGGAGATATTCCGTCCGGTCCGGAGAAGAAGTCAATGGCACTTGATGCAATTGCAGGTCCCTAGACGTAATAGGTGACCATACCCCCTCAAGCAAGTGTCCCATATGGGGCACGGTGCTATTGCAAGAGGAAAGGCTCTGCTGTGTCATGACTTCTCTCCAGTATGGTTCCATAATCTCTTGGTTTGGCATTACCGACTCGTCGGGTCCTGCAAGCAAGGATCCAATGCATCGACCTTTATGTTTGTCCCAGTTACGCTGAACCCTAGCGAACTGCTGCCTCTATTTTGTCTCCTATTGCGAGGCTCAGGAAAGACTCTCGCCGAAACCGGACCTTCGTTTCGATTCGGAAAAATTTCCAGGAGATAGTTAGACAAACACTGGAGAGTTGCTTCTTTGCCCGAAGTCTGCGCTCCATCAATGATAGATTGCAGAACCTCGACTCTCCACGATCGATTACATCCACAGGGCCGAAGCCCCGCAGTATCCGCATGAGGACGTCGTCCGAATGTATCGATGGGTGTGATTGGAACCGACTCTGACATTGAAGAAGAAGACTCAAGCCCACTTATACTAGGGCGCGCGCGTAATGGTTGTGGTTCACTAATTTCGGGATAAGAGCCGCTTGCCCTCTTAGCTGCTCGATTTTTTTTTTAAGAGAGTCATAGTTACTCCCGCGTTGACCCGCGCTTACTTGAATTTCTTCACTTTGACATTCAGAGCACTGGGCAGAAATCACATTGTGTCAACACCCGCTAGGGCCATCACAATGCTTTGTTTTAATTGGACAGTCGGATTCCCCAAGTCCGTGCCAGTTCTGAATTGATTGTTAATTGATAATCGTTATAATTTAAAAGAACTAGCTGGTTGCCCAACTAGTATTCTTAAAAATTTTTAGCAAGAAAGTTCCACAATTGGCTACGTAAACTAAACTATCCGGGGAACAAGAACTACCATAAATGATAGAAACTCTATTTACCCAGAACGAGCACATAAACCATGTTATTGTTTCCCAAATCAAGCCCGACTATCTCAATCTTCAGAGCCAATCCTTATCCCGAAGTTACGGATCTAATTTGCCGACTTCCTTACCTACATTATTCTATCGACTAGAGACTCTTCACCTTGGAGACCAGCTGCGGATATTGGTACGGGCTGTTGAGAAGTTTGCGTGTCCCCACCATAATTTTCAAGGTCCAAGGAGAAAATATCGACACAACAGTATATGTCATGCTCTTCTAGCCCATCTACCATATCTCTCTGCGAAAGACTGCCATGGTAGTACGGCTATAAAACAGAAAAGAAAACTCTTCCGATATCTCTCGACGGCTTCTTTTATGGTCGTTCCTGTTGCCAGGATGAGCACGAGGCCCATATTTAATAACAAACGGATACTCACAGGTTACGGAATGAACCGTATTCCCTTTCGTTCAAAATTATTCAAGTTTTTAATTATGACAAAAATTAAATTTTAGTTACTTTTTTTACTTGAAAATTTTCGGTTTCGCCTTGAAACTTAGGAACGACATAACTCGTGGATTTCAAACACTGTTCAACGAAACGCCTTCTCCACTTCAGTCCCTGCCAAGGTCTCATCGATATTTGCTACTACACACCAGATCTGTACCCATGAGGCTCATGCAGGCTTA
>NW_026263657.1:0-24942 GCF_009650485.2 Drosophila albomicans
AGATGGAGTTTTACCACCCACTTAGTGCTGCACTATCAAGCAACACGACTCTTTGGAAACATCATCTAATAATCATTAACGTTATACGGGCCTGGCACCCTCTATGGGTAAATGGCCTCATTTAAGAAGGACTTAAATCGTTAATTTCTCATACTAGAATATATTGACGTTCCATACACTGCATCTCACATTTGCCATATAGACAAAGTGACTTAGTGCTGAACTGATTTTCTTTTCGCTCGCCGCTACTAAGAAAATCCTTGTTAGTTTCTTTTCCTCCCCTAATTAATATGCTTAAATTCAGGGGGTAGTCCCATATGAGTTGAGGTTGTTTAATTACACTTATAGACAATTCTCTGCCTATTTTGAAATATACTATTTTTTTCTTGAAGGTCCATAATATTCACAAAATTATTCTTTATACCATATTCGTTAATAAGAGGCAATTCTAGTTTATAAAATAATATATTTTATGCTAGACATTCCTCAATATTATTTGAAATGAATAAAGAACATATAATTCTTCAAATTTCTCATGCAACAGAGTTTTAGTATTTTCATTTATTAATTCATATTATGAATATCTTAAGCGAGAACTTTTTAGATTCACACTTATATTATCCAATAATATACAATGTGCTTAAAATTCCGAAAAATTTTAAACAACTTATTTAGCATAGTCTTACAACCCTCAACCATATGTAGTCCAAGCAGCACTAAAAAATTAATTAAAGTACATAACAGCATGGACTGCGATATGCGTTCAAAATGTCGATGTTCATGTGTCCTGCAGTTCACACGATGACGCACAGTTTGCTGCGTTCTTCATCGACCCATGAGCCGAGTGATCCACCGCTTAGAGTGATACAATTTTTTTTTTATTTCATTACGTCAAGAATATTTTTATTGAAAGAAATTAAAAAATACACCATTTTACTGGCATATATCAATTCCTTCAATAAAATTTTTTTTGTTATACCTAAATAATGTTGGCGAAATGTTCTTAGTTTTACATATCGATATAATAAGATATATGACAAGTCATATATTTAGCTATTTATTTATATGATAACATATGTATAAGCCGTTTACCTGCAAACAGGTACAACATTGTTTTTCTTTAGGTGTTTGGCGGAACCAATGTATGCGCGCACTGGAATATGCACAATACATTTTGCAACGCATGTATATTATGGTACTATACACCCAGTTCTTTTATATTTATCCCAAAACACATAAAACACTCTTAATACAGTATATAAAAATAATATACAGTGACAAACGGTTGTTTAGCTAATTTAAATTATTTATATGTTGCATAATTGTAATCTCAATATGATTGAATAATATATTTATATTTATTAGTTACATATTTATTAAGATATTGCAATTCCTAAAAGAGAAATAACAAATTTAATTTATTAACGTTTAGATGCATTAAAACAATAATGATCCTTCGCAGGTTCACCTACGGAAACCTTGTTACGACTTTACTTCCTCTAAATAATCAAGTTCGGTCAACTTTGCGAACAACCGCACACACAAGGCGTCACAGTGATCACGTCCGGAACCTCACTAAATAATTCAATTCGGGTAGTAGCGACGGGCGGTGTGCACAAGGGCAGGGACGTAATCAATGCGAGTTAATGACTCACACTTACTGGGAATTCCAAGTTCATGTGAACAGTTTCAAGTTCACAATCCGCAAGCATGAAAGTGGTTCAGCGGTTTACCCGGACCTCTCGGTCTAGGAAATACACGTTGATACTTTCATTGTAGCGCGCGTGCAGCCCCAGGACATCTCAGGGCATCACAGACTGTTATTGCTCAATCTCATATTGCTAAGACGCAATTTGTCCATTTAAGAAGCCTAGTGTCCTTATAATGGGACAAATCCAACAGGTACGGCTCCACTTATATTAACACATTCAATACACAATAAACATTTTACTGCCACCATGATGAAGGCTATCATTAAGCTTCACAACCATAATCCTGGAAGATATCTATTTAATATATTGAGTCTCGTTCGTTATCGGAATTTAACCAGACAAATCATCCACGAACTAAGAACGGCCATGCACCACCGACCCATAGATTCGAGAAAGAGCTATCAATCTGTCTTACACACTTATGTTCGGACTGGTAAGTTTTCCCGTGTTGAGTCAAATTAAGCCGCAGGCTCCACTCGTGGTGGTGGCCCTTCGTCATTCTTTAAGTTCAGCTTTGCAACCATACTTCCCCGGAGCCCAAAAGCTTTGGTTTCCCGGGAAGCGACTGAGAGAGCCATAAAGTAGCTACACCCAATTGCTAGCTGGCATCGTTTATGGTTAGAACTAGGGCGGTATCTGATCGCCTTCGAACCTCTAACTTCGTTCTTGATTAATGAAAACATCTTTGGCAAATGCTTTCGCTTAAGTTAGTCTTTACGACGGTCCAAGAATTTCACCTCTCGCGTCGTAATACTAATGCCCCCAAACTGCTTCTATTAATCATTACCTCTTGATCTGAAAACCAATGAAAGAGAACAGAGGTCTTATTTCATTTATCCATGCACAGAATATCAGGCATTTGAAGCCTGCTTTAAGCACTCTAATTTGTTCCAAAGTAATTGTACCGGCCAGCAATAACACTCGATGAAGAGCACTAATGCAGGTTTTTAAATAGGAGAACATATAAAAAAGTACAGTACCTAATTATATATTAAGAACTCCACCGGTAATACGCTTACATACATAAAGGTATAGTACTCTAACTACAATTGTAAGTTGCACTACCCGTATGAAGCACAAGTTCACTACGAACGTTTTAAACCGCAACAACTTTAATATACGCTATTGGAGCTGGAATTACCGCGGCTGCTGGCACAGACTTGCCCTCCAATAGGTCCTTGTTAAAAGGATTTAAAGTGACTCATTCCAATTACAGGGCCTCGGATATGAGTCCTGTATTGTTTATTTTTCGTCACTACCTCCCCGAGCTGGGAGTGGGTAAATTTACGCGCTGCTGCCTTCCTTAGATGTGGTAGCCGTTTCTCAGGCTCCCTCTCCGGAATCGAACCCTGATTCCCCGTTACCCGTTGCAACCATGGTAGTCCTAGATACTACCATCAAAAGTGATAGGGCAGACATTTGAAAGATCTGTCGTCGGTACGAGACCATACGATCTGCATGTTATCTAGAGTTCAACCAGTGTATACGATCTTGCGATCGCTTGGTTAGCCTAATAAAAGCACACGTTCCAGAAGGTCCGTGTTTTAATTGCATGTATTAGCTCTAGAATTACCACAGTTATCCAAGTAACTGTTAACGATCTAAGGAACCATAACTGATATAAGAGCCTTTTGCGGTTTCACTATTAATTCGTGTGTACTTAGACATGCATGGCTTAATCTTTTCGAGACAAGCATATAACTACTGGGCAGGATCAACAGAATAATGTTCATTTCATTATGTAAATATATTTAAAATATAATTTACATAAATCTTCAAATATGTAAAATACATGACAACTCACAAATATTTTTGAATAACAACGATAATATTCAATAATTGTATATATATATATGTTATACTTGACATGTACTATACGAATGTGGCCATAATTAGATGGCATTCACGTTCGCTTAGTTATAATTCACAATTGTTTATATAAATATATATACTTATATATAAAATATATATGCATATAATCGTTCAAAAATATCATTTTATTTCAACTTACTAAATATATTATATCACACATGCATATTTATAATTTAAAATTCAATTAATTGAATAAAAATTATTTTTATTTTGATGACAAATTGATAATTTTATCTAATTCTGCATTTACGTGTAGACAATATTATATTAGTAAAAACCTCCGTCCACAATAGTGTCCTAGAGGATTTTTTCAATTATTCACAAAATATTAATTCTTTAGCTACGAAACACCGTCTTCTTTTGAAAAAGACATTTAATACATTATATGCTTATATAATAGTAATAATTATATAACCATATAATAGTATCAATTTTTATATCGGATGAGACTAATAATTAATTAATAATAACATAATTATTACTTAATATGCAAACTGAAATATATGCATCCAATACATATATACTGATGAGCACACACTGCCACCATGTATAGGTTTTGTGACACGTTTTCTACAATGCTCTTATTTTATTTAGTATTACCATCTAACGTATCTTTTTGTTGCACTAATTTAATAATACAACAGTAAAACTTCATTATTTTTTAACTTTTTTAATCATATTGCCTTCTATATGATTATTTTCATATATTATTTATATATGACTTATGCCGGCAAGACTCACTCCATATACATAGTCATATATATTTCACTTGTGAAATTTTTCTCATATGACATGCCTGCTCGACATCACCACCCCTATATAGGTTTTTGTGACACGTTTTCTACAACCAGCTCATTTTACTAAGGTATACCACCTAATGTATCTTTATGTTGCACTAATTTAATAATGCAACAGTAAAACTTCATTATTTTTAACTTTTTTAATCATATTGCCTTCTATATGATTATTTTCATATATATTTATATATATGACTTATGCCGGCAAGACTCACTCCATATACATAGTCATATATATTTCACTTGTGAAATTTTTCTCATATGACATGCCTGCTCGACATCACCACCCCCTATATAGGTTTTGTGACACGTTTTCTACAACCAGCTCATTTTACTAAGGTATACCACCTAATGTATCTTTATGTTGCACTAATTTAATAATGCAACAGTAAAACTTCATTATTTTTAACTTTTTTAATCATATTGCCTTCTATATGATTATTTTCATATATTATTTATATATGACTTATGCCGGCATGACACTCCATATAAATAGTCATATATATTTCACTTGTGAAATTTTTCTCATATGACATGCCTGCCCGACCTCACCACCCCTATATAGGTTTGTGACACGTTTTCTACAATGCTCTTATTTTATTTAGTATTACCATCTAACGTATCTTTTTGTTGCACTAATTTAATAATACAACAGTAAAACTTCATTATTTTTTTAACTTTTTTAATCATATTGCCTTCTATATGATTATTTTCATATATTATTTATATATGACTTATGCGGCAAGACTCACTCCATATACATAGTCATATATATTTCACTTGTGAAATTTTTTCTCATATGACATGCCTGCTCGACATCACCACCCCTATATAGGTTTTGTGACACGTTTTCTACAACCAGCTCATTTTTACTAAGGTATACCACCTAATGTATCTTTATGTTGCACTAATTTAATAATGCAACAGTAAAAACTTCATTATTTTTAACTTTTTTAATCATATTGCCTTCTATATGATTATTTTCATATATTATTTATATATGACTTATGCCGGCATGACACTCCATATAAATAGTCATATATATTTCACTTGTGAAATTTTTCTCATATGACATGCCTGCCCGACCTCACCACCCCTATATAGGTTTTGTGACACGTTTTCTACAATGCTCTTATTTTATTTAGTATTACCATCTAACGTATCTTTTTGTTGCACTAATTTAATAATACAACAGTAAAACTTCATTATTTTTAACTTTTTTAATCATATTGCCTTCTATATGATTATTTTCATATATTATTTATATATGACTTATGCCGGCAAGACTCACTCCATATACATAGTCATATATATTTCACTTGTGAAAATTTTTCTCATATGACATGCCTGCTCGACATCACCACCCCTATATAGGTTTTGTGACACGTTTTCTACAACCAGCTCATTTTACTAAGGTATACCACCTAATGTATCTTTATGTTGCACTAATTTAATAATGCAACAGTAAAACTTCATTATTTTTAACTTTTTTAATCATATTGCCTTCTATATGATTATTTTTCATATATTATTTATATATGACTTATGCCGGCATGACACTCCATATAAATATCATATATATTTCACTTGTGAAATTTTTCTCATATGACATGCCTGCCCGACCTCACCACCCCTATATAGGTTTTGTGACACGTTTTCTACAATGCTCTTATTTTATTTAGTATTACCATCTAACGTATCTTTTTGTTGCACTAATTTAATAATACAACAGTAAAACTTCATTATTTTTAACTTTTTTAATCATATTGCCTTCTATATGATTATTTTCATATATTATTTATATATGACTTATGCCGGCAAGACTCACTCCATATACATAGTCATATATATTTCACTTGTGAAATTTTTCTCATATGACATGCCTGCTCGACATCACCACCCCTATATAGGTTTTGTTGACACGTTTTCTACAACCAGCTCATTTTACTAAGGTATATCACCTAATGTATCTTTATGTTGCACTAATTTAATAATGCAACAGTAAAACTTCATTATTTTTAACTTTTTTAATCATATTGCCTTCTATATGATTATTTTCATATATTATTATTTATATATGACTTATGCCGGCATTACACTCCATATACATAGACATATATATTTCACTTGTGAAATTTTTCTCATATGACATGCCTGCCCGACCTCACCACCCCTATATAGGTTTTGTGACACGTTTTCTACAACCCGCTCATTTTACTAAGGTCTACCACCTAATGTATCTTTATGTGGCACTATTTTTAATAATACAACAGCAAAACTTCATTATTTTGTTATCAATAATTTGTATTAAATACTAGTACAATCGTAAATTGTTTAACATTGTTTAAAATTTTTGTCAAAGTTGAACTCATATCTCGGTAGAACCTTATATCATATGGCTGCAGTTCAATAAAAAATTCACCAAGTCCAAAAAATTTTTTTCTCAAGTTAAATTCAAATCTTATCTCATTTTATTAAAAAAACTGTATAAAATGATATATAAAAAGTTTTTTCTACAATTTTCATATGTTGAAATTTTTTGTCAAAGTTGAACTCATATCTCGGTAGAACCTCATATCATATGGCTGTAGTTCAATAAAAAATTCACCAAGTCCAAAAAATTTTTTTCTCAAGTTAAATTAAAAATCTTATCTCATTATATTAATAAACAGTATAAAATGCTATTTAAAAAGTTTTTTCTTCAATTTTCATATGTTGAAATTTTTTGTCAAAGTTGAACTCATATTTCGGTAGAACCTCATATCATATGGCTGAAGTTCAATAAAAAATTTACCAAGTCCAAAAAATTTACCAAGTCCAAAAAATTTTTTTCTCAAGTTAAATTCAAAATCTTAATTCATTTTATTAAAAAACTATATAAAATGATATATATAAAAAGTTTTTTCTTCAATTTTCATATGTTGAAATTTTTTGTCAAAGTTGAACTCATATCTCGTTAGAACCTCATATCATATGGCTGCAGTTCAATAAAAAATTCACCAAGTCCAAAAAATTTTTTTCTCAAGTTAAATTCAAAATCGTATCTCATTATATTAATAATCTGTATAAAATGATATTTAAAAAGTTTTTTCTTCAATTTTCATATGTTGAAATTTTTTTTCAATGTTGAACTCATATCTCGGTAGAACCTCATATCATATGGCTGAAGTTCAATAAAAAATTCACCAAGTCCAAAAAATCTTTTTCTCAAGTTAAATTCAAAATCTTATCTCATTATATTAATAAACTGTTTAAATGATAATTAAAAAGGTTTTTCTTCAATTTTCATATGTTGAAATTTTTTGTCAAAGTTGAACTCATCTCTCGGTAGAACCTCATATCATATGGCTGCAGTTCAATAAAAAAATTCACCAAGTCAAAAAAATCTTTTTCTCAAGTTAAATTCAAAATCTTATCTCATTATATTAATAAACTGTATAAAATGATATTTAAAAAGTTTTTTCTTCAATTTTCATATGTTGAAATTTTTTGTCATAGTTGAACTCATCTCTCGGTAGAACCTCATATCATATGGCTGCAATTCAATAAAAAATTCACCAAGTCCAAAAAATTTTTTTCTCAAGTTAAATTCAAAATTGTATCTCATTTTATTAATAAACTGTATAAAATGATATTTAAAAAGTTTTTTCTTCAATTTTCATATGTTGAAATTTTTTTGTCAAAGTTGAACTCATCTCTCGTAGAACCTCATATCATATGGCTGCAGTTCAATAAAAAATTCACCAAGTCCAAAAAATCTTTTTCTCAAGTTAAATTCAAAATCTTATCTCATTATATTAATAAACAGTATAAAATGCTATTTAAAAAGTTTTTTCTTCAATTTTCATATGTTGAAATTTTTTGTCAAAGCTGAACTCATATCTCATGTCTTAATTTGTGCCACTAATATGATGGCGTTCTTTTGCTACCAAACACATAATTGTGTATGAAATAAATGCATACTTAAAATACGCAAGTATTCTGTTCATATAGATACATACATAAAAGTATATATATTTTTTTATATCATGCATATTTTTAAATTTTCGCCACTAATATGATGGCGTCCTTCTGGCTACCAAATTCATGTAATTGCGTACCAAATAAATGTATATTTAAAATACACAAGTATTTTGTACACATAGATATACCATGCATATTTTTAATTTTCGCCACTAATATGATGGCGTCCTTCTGGCTACCAAATAAATATATATAACTAACGCTTACTAAATAAATGCATATTTAAAATATACAAGTATTTTGTACACATAGATATACTATGCATATTCTTAATTTTCGCCACTAATATAATGGCGTTCCTTTTTGCTACCAAATAAATATATATAACCAACGCATAATAAATAAATGCATATATAAAATACGCAAGTATTTTGTACACATAGATATACTATGCATATTCTTGACTTTCGCCACTAATATAATGGCGTTCCTTTTGCTACCAAATAAATATATATAACCAACGCATTATAAATAAATGCATATATAAAATACGCAAGTATTTTGTACACATAGATATACTATGCATATTCTTAATTTTCGCCACTAATATAATGGCGTTCCTTTTGCTACCAAATAAATATATATAACCAACGCATAATAAATAAATGCATATATAAAATATGCAAGTATTTTGTATACATAGATATACTTACTATGCATATTATTAATTTTCGCCACTAATATAATGGCGTTCCTTTTGCTACCAAATAAATATATATAACTAACGCATACTAAATAAATGCATATTTAAAATACACAAGTATATTTTGTACACATAGATATATTATTTTATTTATATATATATAATATATTTATATATTATATAAATTTTCTTCTTATATGCGTAATTGTATAACACATAATTAATAATTATGCATACAATTTTGCATATTTATATATATAAATATATATATAATATTTTTTTATATATGCCTTAAACATATATATTTTATCGAATCGTCAAGCAAAGGATAAGCTTCAGTGGATCGCAGTATGGCAGCTGCTCAACCACTTACAACACCTTGCCTGTTATAAAAAGTCGTTTACAATTGATTCAAGGCTTTGTCATTGTATTAAATAATGTTTTAATATATAACTAGCGCGGCACCAGGTGATCGAAGATCCTCCCAATTTACTATGTTATATGTAACATTGGCATCACATCCATCGTCGTCTATTAAATGAATAATAAACTTTTAATGGTTTAGAAGCCATACAATGCAAATTGCCCCTTATTTATCATTGCAGTCCAGCACGGATACGACCTTAGAGGCGTTCAGGCATAATCCAACGGACGTAGCGTCATACCACTGTTCGCTCGAACAAGTATTGTGCCATTGGTCCGTACCTGCGGGTTCCTCTCGTACTACGCAGGAATGCTGTCGCAACAACGTTTTGTCATTAGTAGGGTAAAACTAACCTGTCTCACGACGGTCTAAACCCAGCTCACGTTCCCTTGCATGGGTGAACAATCCAACGCTTGGTGAATTTTGCTTCACAATGATAGGAAGAGCCGACATCGAAGGATCAAAAAGCGACGTCGCTATGAACGCTTGGCCGCCACAAGCCAGTTATCCCTATGGTAACTTTTCTGACACCTCTTGTTAAAAACTCTTTAAACCAAAAGGATCGATAGGCCGAGCTTTTGCTGTCCCTGTGTGTACTGAACACCGAGATCAAGTCAGCATTTGCCCTTTTGCTCTATGTGTGGTTTCTGTCCGCACTGAGCTGGCCTTGGGACACCTCCGTTATTATTTGAGAGATGTACCGCCCCAGTCAAACTCCCTACCTGGCAATGTCCTTGAATTGGATCATACCTGAGTAATTGGAGTTATACCAAATTTTTAATTTAAGAACACATAAATGCACTCTCTCATTAATGAATTTGTTTGCGATTATATAACAAACTCGTGATACTTTGATCAAGAAGCTTGCATCAAAACCCAATACCATAAGATATAATAAATATATCCGTATAATGGCTAGGAAATGATACACGTTCCATTTAATCAAGTAAGTAAGGAAACAATAAGAGTAGTGGTATTTCATTGTCGATACTAAACCGAAATTTAATATCTCCCACTTATTCTACACCTCTTATGTCTCCTTACACTGCCAGATTAGAGTCAAGCTCAAAAGGGTCTTCTTTCCCCGCTAATTATTCCAAGCCCGTTCCCTTGGCTGTGGTTTCGCTAGATAGTAGATAGGGACATAAATAAATTCCGGTGTTTTACGTGTGCACCTGTCACAAGTGACTTATCACACGGTGCCCGAGCACAGGGATCAATTTAAGCATTGATCAGCGCCCCCTTGGAATCCACCGCAGGTACACATTGAAGAGCCAGTTGTTTGGGCTGGACACTTCCTCCTGTGTGGGGAGCGAGGCCCACCTAAAACCTCTGCCGATCTGTGGTTATCGGCAACCGGTTGTATTACGCAACTCCACGTCGAGCACTCCGCTCTCTCCGCATTTGGATATAAACCACAGCCACCACGATGCTCCCGAAGGGCCACAACCCGTGCCAGAACGGACAAAAGTCCGCGGGCACCTGGCTCCCGTGGTACCAGAAGACCTCCGGTCAGGTTTCGTACCACAAGGGTACTACCAATTTAACTCCAAACAGTTAGCGTTGGTGACGCACCTCGAGAATCGCTTCGTACGATAAGTGGAGGTCCACTGTGGTGAAATTCTAAGACCCGTCATCCACACGGGTGAGTCAGTTTTAGCTATAAGCTCGGGACTGACGGCCCAGCTACCCCGTTTAGTCGTCTCGTACGACAAGCAGAGGTGCACTGTGGTGGAATTCTAAGACCCGCCAACCACACAGGTGAGGCCAGTTTTAGCTTTCAGCTCGGGACTGACAGCCCACAAGGAAATTATCCTTTTAGTCGCCTCATACGACAAGCAGGGATAAGCTATGGAGGAATTCTAAGACCCGCCAACCACACGGGTGAGACAGTTTTAGCCACTCAGCTCGGGACTGCCGGCCCATTCGTCGCCTCCTGGTACAACAATTGCCGACGCCTTGTGAACACGGCATCGGCAAATGTTTGCAATAGCTGCATCCTCTCTTGTGTCGCAACCGCTCCAGAAACCCTCCAGACGCCATGCAGGTATTCGATCCCAAGTCCATCGAGGTGACGCAAATCTGCATATATGGGGCATACACACAGAACGTGCAGCGCATCTTCGCTATCCGCACCGCATAGACATGCAGGCGTTCCGCTTAGACGTCTCTCATGCAGAAATGCATTCAGCGATCCATGGCCTGTCAGCAGGAATCCAGCACGTAGGCTGAAACCGAAGTCTCGCCTGCTGAAGACGAACCCAGCATCCGGGATAAAAAGATGAGTCACCCGGCCGGGTTCATCACCATTATCCCATCTGCTTTGCCACTCCTGCAGCACACGGTCGTCCAGCATCGCCATCTTCTGCTTGTGATCAAGACCCGACAGATCTTGACCAAACAGCCAGTCGCTCTCCTCCAGCGGGTGATCGCGCTTGAGTTTGAAACTAATTGCCAATTTCTTGGCAGCCAGATCAAACGGGGGGAACACCAGCAAGAACTTGCAGCGCCACAGTGGACACTGTACGGCACACCGGTAGGAATCCAAGAAGGATGCGCCTTTGGCAGGACAGTAGGTGCATCCTGGCCCTTACTCGTCTCATCGCCGTGGCATACCATACTGAGGCACCAAATAGCGCACAAGGCACCATGAGTCCAGTGTAAATGGTCCGCTTGGCACGGGGACTGATCCCCAGTCGACCCGTAGTACGCGTGCCAAAACACCAACGACTCCGCTAAGCCGATCACGTAAAGACGCGATATGCGGGTTGAAATTCAACCGCTCGCCGACCGTGATGCCCAGATACCGGTATTTGTCAACGTAGGGCAGGCTTGCTCCAGCAAACCGTACCCCCGGATGCCTATTAGCCGATAATTGGCCTTTCAGCAACATGACAGCCGTCTTACTGGTGGAGACGGACACGCCTACCTCTGTTCCCCAAGCTCCTACGATGGACATGTACTCCGCTCCTTTCGACTCCAGATCGTTTCGGGAGTTTCCCTCAACGAGAAGTAGCAAGTCGTCTGCATACGCGCTCAGTTTGCACAAAGGCTCCAAGCGCCGAAGAAGCACATCCATCATGAGGTTCCAAATGAATGGACCACTGATGGAGCCCTGTGGGCAACCTCTGGTCACCAGCACAGATGCTTCCTCGTATCTGCTGACGATGCACGCACTCCTGCCAGAGAAGAAGCTTCGCCACAAGCTGGCTT
Organism: Drosophila albomicans; assembly: GCF_009650485.2. NCBI lineage: Eukaryota > Metazoa > Arthropoda > Insecta > Diptera > Drosophilidae > Drosophila > Drosophila albomicans. The sequence continues at coordinate 12,685 of NW_026263657.1, forward strand.
CTCGGCAGCCTGAGTCGATCAGCCGGCGTAGCACAGCATCCCACTCCACGTGGTCAAATGCTCCTTTGAAATCCACGAAGATTCCGAGTACATATCTTGCCGGGCTGGCGTCGACAGTACTCTTCACGTGTCTCCAGGCATCCTCCACACAGCGTCCAGGTTGAATCCAAATTGCCATCTGCAGCCCTCTGGGAGCATGTCCTTCATTCGGCTGACCATGATACCCTCGAGCACCTTACCAAAGACTGGTAGCAGACATATACCACGATAAGAGCCAGGATCGCTCCTGTCCTTATCGGGCCCCTTGAGAAGTGGCACAACGCGCGGGCGTTTCCACTCAGAAGGGAAATGTCCTTCGGCTAAACAGCGGGAATACAACGCTGTAAGATGCTGCGGAATAGCACGCCAAACCTCTTTACAGATCACTCCAGTGATGCCGTCCATGCCAGGCGAGCGTCTGCTCCGTAGCCTGGCGACACAAGCACTCACTTCGTACTCGTCGAGTGTGGGCGGAAGCACATCTGGGATGGCAATCGGTGCATTCGACTCCGCAACGGGGAAAAAGTTACGGAGGAGCACTTTCGCACAGTCGTGCCATGTTACGACTGGCTCGCCATTTACCCGTAGGCAGCCCAGCTCGGAATTCCGTTTGTGACGTCGGCAAATCCTGTAGACATGCCCCCAGGGGTCATCCCGATTATCTCCAACGAAGCGACGCCAGTTGTCCTCCTTTGCCGACAGAATAAGCTTCTTGTACTGACCCACGGAGATCCGCAGGTCGGTAGCAAGTCGCCCTGCTTCATCGCTGCCACGACGACGAGCATTCTGTAGCCGCCGCCTCAGTCTCCTGACCTCTCGGCGCTTCGTACTGAGGTTGGCATTCCACCAGACCACTTTCCGAACGGCTCTCGGCTGCCTGCGTCCAAATACATGGTCGCATACACTGTGCACCAGTGCACGCGTTGCAGACACCTGGTCATCAATGGACATCTCCGTGTAGTCCTGCGGGAATTCCTCAAGCTTGCATACAAGCTCACCACGGAACGACTGCCAACGTGCATTGGAGAAGTTCCAGGACGGAACAGGAGCATCGCTCTCAACTGTGTCTCTGGGGTCTCGCGTCACCTCAACACAAATCGTGTTGTGGTCACTGAGGTCCCACTCGTCCACTCTCCAGTCATATGCGGCCCACATAAGCGCTGCTTCGTTGGCAATCGTGACGTCGATATCACTCTGTCCGCGGTGATTATCGAACGTATACAAACTACTGACCTCATTTAGCACGCCGGCTCGGGATTCTAGAATCCATTCGGTCAGCAGCTCACCCCTTCGGCGGTTCAAGTCGCCACGAGCACGCTCGAGCGATTTGCTGAACCACAAGGGGGACACTGCATTCGCATCCAAGCCACAGATAACCGGATTGCTACCAGCCAGTAGTAGCACGGCATCTAGATACGCAAGGTACGGTTCCAAATCAGTGTTGTATTGGCAGTACACGGAGCTCAGGAAGATTGAGCCAAATCTTCCAGTGACACTCACGCATACGCCAAAGTCCGTGATGAGCGACTCAATAGGCATACAGATGGCATCCGGGTCGTCCAAAAAGATGGCAGCCTTCAAACGCCGATCAGCAAACACACGCATCCCGGCTGGAATGCCCGTAATGCCGTGTCTTTTGTCGACGTATGGTTCCTGCACCAAAGCGAACATGTGGCGGGAGTCTCGCACCCGAGTTGCAAACTCAACGGTAGCGGCTCGACCTCGACCACAATTAGCTTGGATGAAGCTAAACATTTTAATGTCTAGCTTGCACCCTTGCTAAGACCGCACCATATATTGGGCACGTCTCCGACAGCATGTAATGCCCGGAGGGAAGCCCCTTGAAACGGCAGTTTCGGCAGTCCACCGGGCTAGCACATTTCAACGCTACATGGCCGGTCTGCCCGCATTGGCGGCATACTTCGTTTTTCAATCGGCATTGTGAAACCTTGTGGTCGAATCCCACACAGCGATGACACGCGTATGTTCGGACGAGCGACCTACAGCGGAAGGAAAACCACTTGATGTAGACCCGTCCGGTCTTATCAAGCACCGCTTGCGCCTTTTCGTCACATTCTAGTGTCAGATTGATTCTGACACCGTCAGTGACCGACCACGGCTTCGACGCCATATGCACCATCTTCTTGAAGGCCGACGGCGAGAACTCCTCCTTGAAGTGGTTCTCATAGAGCTCGTCCATGAAGACTTCCGGTAGAATCGCTGTGTCCACGTCGAACACGGTGACTTTCGACCTCACTCCACGGTTGCGCTCAACCTCCAGACCGACCTCGTTGAACTTCGCGTTGGCCACCACTTTTTTGATTTCACTTCTTGACGGCGTACGAATGACGGCGCCACCGCGCTTCAATTCACGGATTTCGTGAACCCTAACGCCCAGAGCTGGAGCAACTTGGCTCATTACCTTATCGGCAATCTCCTTGCCCGACACTGTCGGGTCCTTGCTCGTCACCACAGCCGACCACGTTTCCACGGGCTTCTTGGCTGCAGGAGCATTTCGAGGTGCGGCAATCGGGGCAACGCCGGAGACAGCTCTGGTGCCAGCACCACTCGTACTTGGGGCCGTAAAGGGCGCAGCAGCTGGTTGGCACAACGCAACCTTCGTCTCCAAAACGGCGTTTCGCACAACTAGCGCGGTCACCAGCTCGCCAAGCCGGGCAGTTGCCTCCAAAACGGCGATGGCCGCTTCCGGCGCCATTCCAGCGCGCAGCACACAGCGGACCTCACCGTCTGGTCTACACCCGCCAGCTGAGCCAATACGGCATCAGACCCTTCCTTCACCACACTGGCAGCAACAAAATTACCAGCAGGAGCTGGACAGGCAGGCCCGCTCATTCGGGCGATAGCCTCCACCGTAGCGGGTGCAGGGGCGGCAGTAGCAGCAGCAACTCCATCGGCGACTCCAGCGGCGGTTCCAGCAGCGGTTCCAGCGGCGGCTCCAGCGGCGGATCCAGTGGCGACATCGTTGACGGCTGCTCCATCGGCGTTGGCTCCAATGAAGGAGACAGCCAGCCGCTTGGCAGAGGAGGCATCGTCGCTCGCAACCAAGATGGGCGACGATACAGCCCTATTCCGCGCCCGTCTGCTCCTTTTCTCTTTCACTTTTGGGCGATCCTCTGAAATGGACATTTCAGACTCGCTACACACACTCGACATTCCGCGCATTTTATTGTTCATCACAACAACCGCAGAAGAAATACTGCAAGCAGTAAAACCCAAGCAGTGCAACCAGTACACTTGTGGCAAGCAGTGTACTCAGTGTAAGGTCCAAATTAACAAGCTTTTGTCCGTGACAAAAACTGTGAGCTTTTCTCAACTTTCTTATTTTCTTCTTCTTCTTTTATTGCTATTCACTGAAAGAACTAGGACTAGAACTAGAACTAGAACTAGAACTAGAACTAGAACTTTTCACGCACGTGGTATTAATTTTCCACAAAAGAAATTAAATTTCTCGGAAAATCTAAGTGTCACTGTCACTATTTTCTATCCAAATTATTGCGTTTAGGTTCCCGCACGGGACACACTAAATTCCGTCTTTGTCGGCACTGTTTTTATCGTGTTACGCGATTTTCGTACGGAGCGCACGGGACGCACGTCTGCTCACTTCGGAAGTTCGTTCGCAACTGAGTAGATAGGGACAGTAGGAATCTCGTTAATCCATTCATGCGCGTCACTAATTAGATGACGAGGCATTTGGCTACCTTAAGAGAGTCATAGTTACTCCCGCGTTGACCCGCGCTTACTTGAATTTCTTCACTTTGACATTCAGAGCACTGGGCAGAAATCACATTGTGTCAACACCCGCTAGGGCCATCACAATGCTTTGTTTTAATTAGACTCCCGCCGTCGCGATTCTTGAATTTCTTCACTTTGACAAGTCAGTGTCAACACCCGTAGGGCCATCACAATGCTTTGTTTTATTAGATCGTTCCCCAATTCCGTGCCAGTTCTGAATTGATTGTTAATTGATAATCGTTATAATTTAAAAGAACTAGCTGGTTGCCCAACTAGTATTCTTAAAAATTTTAGCAAGAAAGTTCCACAATTGGCTACGTAACTAAACTATCCGGGGAACAAGAAACTACCATAAATGATAGAAACTCTATTTACCCAGAACGAGCACATAAACCATGTTATTGTTTCCCAATCAAGCCCGACTATCTCAATCTTCAGAGCCAATCCTTATCCCGAAGTTACGGATCTAATTTGCCGACTTCCCTTACCTACATTATTCTATCGACTAGAGACTCTTCACCTTGGAGACCAGCTGCGGATATTGGTACGGCCTGTTGAGAAGTTTGCGTGTCCCCACCATAAATTTTCAAGGTCCGAGGAGAAAATATCGACACAACAGTATATGTCATGCTCTTCTAGCCCATCTACCATATCTCTCTGCGAAAGACTTCCATGGTAGTACGGCTATAAAACAGAAAAGAAAACTCTTCCGATATCTCTCGACGGCTTCTTTATGGTCGTTCCTGTTGCCAGGATGAGCACGAGGCCCATATTTAATAACAAACGGATACTCAACAGGTTACGGAATTGGAACCGTATTCCCTTTCGTTCAAAATTATTCAAGTTTTTTAATTATGACAAAATATAAATTTTAGTTACTTTTTTTTACTTTGAAAATTTTCGGCTTTCGCCTTGAACTTAGGACCGACTAACTCGTGATCAACCACTGTTCACACGAAACCCTTCTCCACTTCAGTCCTCCAAGGTCTCATTCGATTATTTGCTACTACCACCAAGATCTGTACCAATGACGGCTCCATGCAGGCTTACGCCAAACACTTCTAAGCACACCATTGTACCTTCCTACTCACTAAAGTTTCAAAATTTATATTACAAGTAATATAAATCATCTACTTTAGCGGTAATGTATAGGTATACAACTTAAGCGCCATCCATTTTAAGGGCTAGTTGCTTCGGCAGGTGAGTTGTTACACACTCCTTAGCGGATTTCGACTTCCATGATCACCGTCCTGCTGTTTTAAGCAACCAACGCCTTTCATGGTTTCTGAATGAGTTGTTAATTTGGGCACCGTAACATTACGTTTGGTTCATCCCACAGCGCCAGTTCTGCTTACCAAAAGTGGCCCACTGGGCACATTATATCATAACCTTAAACTTCATATCAAGAAAGTTAAGGTTCTTACCCATTTAAAGTTTGAGAATAGGTTAAGATCGTTTCGACCCTAAGGCCTCTAATCATTCGCTTTACCAGATAAGATTATTTTATACAACAGTTAAATGCACCAGCTATCCTGAGGGAAACTTCGGAAGGAACCAGCTACTAGATGGTTCGATTGGTCTTTCGCCCCTATACTCAATTCTGACAATCGATTTGCACGTCAGAACTGTTTCGGTCTTCCATCAGGGTTTCCCCTGACTTCAACCTGATCAAGTATAGTTCACCATCTTTCGGGTCACAGCATATATGCTCAAGGTACGTTCCAGTTAGAGGCATAAATAATATAAATATTATTATACATAACTATATAGAACGCCCCGGGATTGCGTTAATCAACTATAAATAGTTAAAAAACTAATCCCAATAATAGTCAAGTTAATTACGCTATTAGGTTTATATCCCAATAACTTGCACATATGTTAGACTCCTTGGTCCGTGTTTCAAGACGGGTCCCGAAGGTATCCTGAATCTTTCGCATTGTTAATCATACAAGTGCTTATAATAAACATAAAAATCAATGATAATCATGCCATTATATAATTCCGAAAAATTAACGCACTGTACTCATATAATCTATCAGCACTTTATCAAATTTTTGAAATTTATTTTATGTTAAAATGCAAGCACTCTAATTTAAATAAACTCTTATCAAAATTGTTTGATAAATTCCATACATGCTAATAGATTACAATGTCCTTATATGGAAAAAATGCACACTATCGTTATAATATTGATTAAATATTACAATTCTAATGATGAATTTTCCATAACGGATATTCAGGTTCATCGGGCTTAACCTCTAAGCAGTTTCACGTACTATTTAACTCTCTATTCAGAGTTCTTTTTCAACTTTCCCTCACGGTACTTGTTTACTATCGGTCTCATGGTTATATTTAGTTTTAGATGGAGTTTACCACCCACTTAGTGCTGCACTATCAAGCAACACGACTCTTTGGAAACATCATCTAATAATCATTAACGTTATACGGGCCTGGCACCCTCTATGGGTAAATGGCCTCATTTAAGAAGGACTTAAATCGTTAATTTCTCATACTAGAATATTGACGTTCCATACACTGCATCTCACATTTGCCATATAGACAAAGTGACTTAGTGCTGAACTGATTTCTTTTCGCTCGCCGCTACTAAGAAAATCCTTGTTAGTTTCTTTTCCTCCCCTAATTAATATGCTTAAATTCAGGGGGTAGTCCCATATGAGTTGAGGTTGTTTAATTACACTTATAGACAATTCTCTGCCTATTTTGAAATATACTATTTTTTCTTGAAGGTCCATAATATTCACAAAATTATTCTTTATACCATATTCGTTAATAAGAGGCAATTCTAGTTTATAAAATAATATATTTTATGCTAGACATTCCTCAATATTATTTGAAATGAATAAAGAACATATAATTCTTCAAATTTCTCATGCAACAGAGTTTTAGTATTTTCATTTATTAATTCATATTATGAATATCTTAAGCGAGAACTTTTTAGATTCACACTTATATTATCCAATAATATACAATGTGCTTAAAATTCCGAAAAATTTTAAACAACTTATTTAGCATAGTCTTACAACCCTCAACCATATGTAGTCCAAGCAGCACTAAAAAATTAATTAAAAGTACATAACAGCATGGACTGCGATATGCGTTCAAAATGTCGATGTTCATGTGTCCTGCAGTTCACACGATGACGCACAGTTTGCTGCGTTCTTCATCGACCCATGAGCCGAGTGATCCACCGCTTAGAGTGATACAATTTTTTTTTATTTCATTACGTCAAGAATATTTTTATTGAAAGAAATTAAAAATACACCATTTTACTGGCATATATCAATTCCTTCAATAAAATTTTTTTTTTTATACCTAAATAAATGTTGCGAAATGTCTTAGTTTTACATAATCGATAATAATAAGATATATGACAAGTATATTTTAGCTAAATTTATTTATTATGATCAACATATGTAAAGCGTTAACCTGCAAACAGGTACAACATTGTTTTTCTTTAGGTGTTGCGAACCAATGTATGCGCACTGGAATATGCACAATACATTTTGCAACGCATGTATATTATGGTACATATACACGCAGTTTTTATTTTATCCAAAACACATAAAACACTCTTAATACAGTATATAATAATAATAATACATGACAAACGGTTTTTAGCTAATTTAAATTATTATATGTTGCATAATTGTATCTCATATGATTGAATAAAATATTTATATTTATTAGTTACATAATTTATTAAATATTGCAATTCCCTAAAAGAGAAAAACAAATTTAATTTATTAACGGTTAGATGCATTAAAACAATAATGATCCTTCCGCAGGTTCACCTACGGAAACCTTGTTACGACTTTTACTTCCTCTAAATAATCAAGTTCGGTCAACTTTTGCGAAACAACCGCAACACACAAGGCGTCACAGTGATCACGTCCGGAGACCTCACTAAATAATTCAATCGGTAGTAGCGACGGGCGGTGTGCACAAAGGGCAGGGACGTAATCAATGCGAGTTAATGACTCACACTTACTGGGAATTCCAAGTTCATGTGAACAGTTTCAGTTCACAATCCCAAGCATGAAAGTGGTTCAGCGGTTTACCCGGACCTCTCGGTCTAGGAAATACACGTTGATACTTTCATTGTAGCGCGCGTGCAGCCCAGGACATCTAAGGCATCACAGACCTGTTATTGCTCAATCTCATTATTGCTAGACGCAATTTGTCCATTTAAGAAGCTAGTGTCCTTATAATGGGACAAACCAACAGGTACGGCTCCACTTATATAAACACATTCAAACACAATAAACATTTTACTGCCACCATGAATGAAGGCTATATAAGCTTCAACACCATAATCCTGAAGATATCTATTTAATATATTTGAGTCTCGTTCGTTATCGGAATTAACCAGACAAATCACTCCACGAACTAAGAACGGCCATGCACCACCACCCATAGATTCGAGAAAGAGCTATCAATCTGTCTTACACACTTATGTTCGGACCTGGTAAGTTTTCCCGTGTTGAGTCAAATTAAGCCGCAGGCTCCACTCCTGGTGGTGCCCTTCCGTCAATTCCTTTAAGTTTCAGCTTTGCAACCATACTTCCCCCGGAGCCCAAAAGCTTTGGTTTCCCGGGAAGCGACTGAGAGAGCCATAAAAGTAGCTACACCAATTGCTAGCTGGCATCGTTTATGGTTAGAACTAGGGCGGTATCTGATCGCCTTCGAACCTCTAACTTTCGTTCTTGATTAATGAAAAATCTCTTGGCAAATGCTTTCGCTTAAGTTAGTCTTACGACGGTCCAAGAATTTCACCTCTCGCGTCGTAATACTAATGCCCCCAAACTGCTTCTATTAATCATTACCTCTTGATCTGAAAACCAATGAAAGCAGAACAGAGGTCTTATTTCATTATCCCATGCACAGAATATTCAGGCATTTGAAGCCTGCTTTAAGCACTCTAATTTGTTCAAAGTAATTGTACCGGCCCACAATAACACTCGATGAAGAGCACTAATGCAGGTTTTTAAATAGGAGGAACATATAAAAAAGTACAAGTACCTAATTATATATAAGAACTCCACCGGTAATACGCTTACATACATAAAGGTATAGTACTAACTACAATTGTAAGTTGCACTACCCGTATGAAGCACAAGTTCAACTACGAACGTTTTAACCGCAAAACAACTTTAATATACGCTATTGGAGCTGGAATTACCGCGGCTGCTGGCACCAGACTTGCCCTCCAATAGGTCCTTGTTAAAGGATTTAAAGTGTACTCATTCCAATTACAGGGCTCGGATATGAGTCCTGTATTGTTATTTTTCGTCACTACCTCCCCGAGCTGGGAGTGGGTAATTTACGCGCCTGCTGCCTTCCTTAGATGTGGTAGCCGTTTCTCAGGCTCCCTCTCCGGAATCGAACCCTGATTCCCCGTTACCCGTTGCAACCATGGTAGTCCTAGATACTACCATCAAAAAGTTGATAGGGCAGACATTTGAAAGATCTGTCGTCGGTACGAGACCATACGATCTGCATGTTATCTAGAGTTCAACCAGTGTAACGATCTTGCGATCGCTTGGTTTTAGCCTAATAAAAGCACACGTTCCAGAAGGTCCGTGTTTTAATTGCATGTATTAGCTCTAGAATTACCACAGTTATCCAAGTAACTGTTAACGATCTAAGGAACCATAACTGATATAATGAGCCTTTTGCGGTTTCACTATTAATTCGTGTGTACTTAGACATGCATGGCTTAATCTTTGAGACAAGCATATAACTACTGGCAGGATCAACCCAGAATAATGTTCATTTCATTATGTAAATATATTTAAAATATAATTACATAAATCTTCAAATATGTAAAATACATGACAACTCACAAATATTTTTGAATAACAAACGATAATATTCAATAATTGTATATATATATATGTTATACTTGACATGTACTATACGAATGTGGCCATAATTAGATGGCATTCACGTTCGCTAGTTATAATTCACAATTGTTTATATAAATATATATACTTATATATAAAATATATATGCATTATAATCGTTCAAAATATCATTTTATTTCAACTTACTAAATATATTATATACACACATGCATATTTATAATTTAAATTCAATTAATTGAATAAAAAATTATTTTATTTTGATGACAAATTGATAATTTTATCTAATTCTGCATTTACGTGTAGACAATATTATATTAGTAAAAAACCTCCGTCCACAATAGTGTCCTAGAGGATTTTTTCAATTATTCACAAAATATTAATTCTTTAGCTACGAAACACCGTCTTCTTTTGAAAAAGACATTTAATACATTATATGCTTATATAATAGTAATAATTATATAACCATATAATAGTATCAATTTTTATATCGGATGAGACTAATAATTAATTAATAATAACATAATTATTACTTAATATGCAAACTGAAATATATGCATCCAATACATATATACGTGATGAGCACACACTGCCACCATGTATAGGTTTTGTGACACGTTTTCTACAATGCTCTTATTTTATTAGTATTACCATCTAACGTATCTTTTTGTTGCACTAATATTAATAATACAACAGTAAAACTTCATTATTTTTAACTTTTTAATCATATTGCCTTCTATATGATTATTTCATATATTATTATATATGACTTATGCCGGCAAGACTCACTCCATATACATAGTCATATATATTTCACTTGTGAAATTTTTTCTCATATGACATGCCTGCTCGACATCACCACCCCTATATAGTTTTGTGACACGTTTTCTACAACCAGCTCATTTTACTAAGGTATACCACCTAATGTATCTTTATGTTGCACTAATTTAATAATGCAACAGTAAAACTTCATTATTTTTAACTTTTTTAATCATATTGCCTTCTATATGATTATTTTCATATATTATTTATATATGACTTATGCCGGCAAGACTCACTCCATATACATAGTCATATATATTTCACTTGTGAAATTTTTCTCATATGACATGCCTGCTCGACATCACCACCCCTATATAGGTTTTGTGACACGTTTTCTACAACCAGCTCATTTTACTAAGGTATACCACCTAATGTATCTTATGTTGCACTATATTTAATAATGCAACAGTAAACTTCATTATTTTTTAACTTTTTTAATCATATTGCCTTCTATATGATATGATTATTTCATATATTATTTATATATGACTTATGCCGGCATGACACTCCATATAACATAGTCATATATATTTCACTTGTGAAATTTTTCTCATATGGAATGCCTGCCCGACCTCACCACCCCTATATAGGTTTTGTGACACGTTTTCTACAATGCTCTTATTTTATTTAGTATTACCATCTAACGTATCTTTTTGTGCACTAATTTTTTGAATACATACAACAGTAAAACTTCATTATTTTTTAACTTTTTTAATCATATTGCTTCTATATGATTATTTTCATATATTATTTATATATGACTATGCCGGCTTTTAATCATATTGGCCTTCTATATGATTATTTCATATAATTAGTTATATATGACTATTCCGGCATGACACTCCATGTATAAATATCAGATATATTTCACTGTGAAATTTTCTCATATGACATGCCTGCCGACCTCACCACCCCTATATAGGTTTTGTGACACGTTTTCTACAATGCTCTTATTTTATTTAGTATTACCATCTAACGTATCTTTTTGTTGCACTAATTTAATAATACAACAGTAAAACTTCATTATTTTAACTTTTTTAATCATATTGCCTTCTATATGATTATTTTCATATATTATTTATATATGACTTATGCCGGCAAGACTCACTCCATATACATAGTCATATATATTTCACTTGTGAAATTTTTCTCATATGACATGCCTGCTCGACATCACCACCCCTATATAGGTTTTGTGACACGTTTTCTACAACCAGCTCATTTTACTAAGGTATACCACCTAATGTATCTTTATGTTGCACTAATTTAATAATGCAACAGTAAAACTTCATTATTTTTAACTTTTTTTAATCATATTGCCTTCTATATGATTATTTTCATATATTATTTATATATGACTTATGCCGGCATGACACTCCATATAAATAGTCATATTTCACTTGTGAAATTTTTCTCATATGACATGCCTGCCCGACCTCACCACCCCTATATAGGTTTTGTGACACGTTTTCTACAATGCTCTTATTTTATTTAGTATTACCATCTAACGTATCTTTTTGTTGCACTAATTTAATAATACAACAACAGTAAAACTTCATTATTTTTAACTTTTTTAATCATATTGCCTTCTATATGATTATTTTCATATATTATTTATATATGACTTATGCCGGCAAGACTCACTCCATATACATAGTCATATATATTTCACTTGTGAAATTTTTCTCATATGACATGCCTGCTCGACATCACCACCCCTATATAGGTTTTGTGACACGTTTTCTACAACCAGCTCATTTTA